>NW_022605612.1:384387-409387 GCF_008692095.1 Etheostoma spectabile | reverse complement strand
GATCCCTGAGATGAGTTATCACCGTAATGGAATCTCTGACAGCCTGCTCCCGAGAGTGGGAGCAGACCAGATAGTCGTCTATGTACGAAAATATTCTGATACCGCTGTTCCTCAACGGAGACAGCGCCGCCTCCACACACCTGGTGAACACCCTCGGTGCTAATGACAGCCCGAATGGGATGGCTTGGTATTCGTAGGCTCTGCCCTGATACGCAAACCTGAGAAATTTCCTGTGTGCGTGATAAATGGCGAAGTGGAAATATGCATCTGAAAGATCTATCGTTACAAACCAATCCCCCGGGCGGATTGAACAACAGAGCACTTTGTGTGTTAACATTGTGAATGTGTATTTTCGTAGATGTCTGTTTAACACACGGAGATCTAAAATCGGGCGAAGCGACGAGCTCCCTTTCTTGGGAATGAGAATAGCGGGAGTAAAACCCCTGATCCGTTTCCTCGCTCGGCACAGCTCTGATTGCTTGTTTGTTCAATAGGGATGTATTTCTTGCCTGCAAGACTTGTGCTGCATCCCCTTTTGCCATTGAAACTAACACACCCGTTGAATCTGGGTGGTTTCATAGCAAACTGTAGTCTGTAACCCTGACAAACGTGGATAACCCATGAGTGAACTGCGCATGCGCGCCATCTGTCCGCTCGGACTGATAGGGGACCCTTGTATCGCATTGCAGTGCAATGCAGTGTTTTATTTGTTTCCCTTTTGAATATGGTAAAGTGCTTGGTGACATTCAACACTTTCTGCCCCTGACTCTCCTCCTCTTGGATGAAGAGGGAAGAAACTGAGAGGGGTCCCCTGGAGAACTGTGTAACACCAGGCCCCTGAACCACAAACCTCGGGCTTCGCTCTACCTCTCCAACCTTCCTCCTCTTTGTAGGAGGGGTGGAGGGAGAAGCTGGGGGGGTTAGGATGGCCGCTTCTTTTTCCCTTCTCCGGATGGAGTGCGATTCTTTGCTGCCCACAGCCGCAAAGGAGTGTTTCCCCCATGGCTTGGAATTGTCTGACCGAGACTGCTGCCAGCCGTGGACCAGTGGCCTGCCTCTGTGGCCTTGTGCTCCGCCGCTCACCTTTGCTGTCGGCGCCGCAAAGCTACCTCTCTGTCCCTGTTGGGGACGGGTTGTGTGCCTCCGGGGCAGCAGAGGTCGAAGGTTTCACCCTCCTGTTTCTGAGGGTGCTGGCCTCTCTCATCTTCTCAAGGCTGGGCCAAAGACCTTTGGTGGGTCATATGTTGCGTCCATGACTCCCTCCTTCTGTGTGTCACTCAGCCTGACAGGTTCAGCCAAAGGCCCTCTCACCTGCGACTGCAGCCCCATCACACGCCACAGCCCTGCACTGCACCCCGTGAGGAGCGCAGTACCAGGTCATTCACCACACAGATCCTTCCCAGAGAACCGGTTAGGGGCTCCTAGTCCAGCTGGCGCCCATGTCCTCCGAATTTCCGCCTGGTATGCAGCCAGCAGTGTCATTGCATTTAGGGAGCAACTGACTGCGCTGCATAACTGTACATCCTTGAAACATAGAGGCAGTGAGCCGCTCTGCTTGTTAGGCAGAGGAATGCTGTGGAGGCTGAGAAGACGCCGGTTTGGGTGAGGTGGTGAGCCACTGAAGGCTCCACCGCTGGGGGTTCGGCCAGCCCCAGTTCCCCCATCCCGAAGATCTCCAGCTTAGAGCAGCCCTTGGTTGGGAGCCTACTCTTAAAAGGGCTGGACCAGGACCGACTCATCTCCTTCATACAGGCAGGCACAGCCGGCAGAAGCTGTTTCGCCGGTGGCTGGGCTGGTGGGAGCCTCTTGCCATCATACAGGTCTCTCACCGCCCCCTCGGGGTCCTGGGCTGCCGCCATTGTATTCCCAATTTTGCCGCTGCCCGTTTACAGACCTCTTACAAGTTACTGTCCGCTGGGGGAGCAGTATCGGATGCACTAGGGGCCTTGACTGTGGGATGGGGAATGTGAGTCTTCCTCCTCGTCCTCCATTCCATCCATTCGCGGGGACGGAGTTGCATCCCCATCCGAGTCCTCATCGCCCGGCCCACTTCGAGGAGGTCCTCGAAAAGTGGAGGCATGACCGGGATTCCTCGTCCATCATGTCCCCAGCTAGCCGCATCGCGGCTGATGGGTGCTGCTTGCGGCCTTGCGGTGGCTCCCGACAACAGTGTCCTGACTGTTAGCCACTGCCACTCTCAGCCGTCTTTCTTTCCCAGTACTCCGACATAGCTGCGCAGTGGGTGCACGACTGGGGGTCAGCCAGCGCCGACTGAGCGTGTTTAGCGCCATGCAGGCTAACACATTGGGTGAGGTTCCCTGCCCATATGGTGCCCCCATGACGGGGCACGGCGGGATACAGCCCTACTAGCCTTCGGTTCCGGCCCTTTGGCCTGCTGCTGAGACATAGTGGAAGGAGAAACAGACGGCGTAAATATACGCCCTTACAGGTGCGTCGTACATGTTGCCTGTCGATAAAGTAACACCCGGGTTTAGCCTGCGCTAACTTTAACCTGTCCCAAAAGAGTTAGCCCTTCGTAACACGTGTAGCTCACTCCAGGTACTCGGTTCGGTTACCAAGTAAATGCTAACCAAACACCCAGGGCTCGCCGTAACGCGTTAGCCAAAGGGTACAAGAGTTACACCGCTACAGCCGTTATCAATACCGACTAGCCCGAAAAAAGACAGTTCTCGTGACGCGGACACTGCTTTACCTGTGTAATTACAAGGTAAAACTTCAATCAAAGTACTTACCAACAAATCCAGACTGGGTCGAAAACTGCGTTCGGCGACGTGGTCCTTAACCGTCCGTCTGTGAACTGTTTTAGCAGATAACCAACCAAACTAGCCCAGAAGCGCTGAGGGACTTAGTATAGTTTCTTCAACGGAAGAAAGCGAGAATGATTTGTAAGGAGCCGGTCGACTGTGATTATTGAGGGGGGGCGTGGCCCATCACAGTTCGACCGTCTGTCACAGACAGATATGGTGTCATTGGAGCTTCCATAGTTGTCACGCCGAGGCGTTCCCATAGTGAAACACCGAACAAAGTTAGAAAAAGAACCAACAGACCTGGCCAGCCCTCACCCCTTTGTCTGTTATATCAAGGACCAACAGCATCATGGCTCATTCACAGTGAAAAGAGTCATTGAAAAACCTTGCACATTAACATCTAATTGTCTTGTAGAAAATGCTTGGTTGTCACTCGCTCCATCTATACAGTATTTCCAATGGCAGTAGTAGTGGTTCTTTCAAACTCCCTTTACTCCGCGCCAAGCGGCTATCAACGCTGTGTCTTGGCACAAAAGTGGAGGGACGTTTAGTTACTAATCAGAATCAGAATCAGCTTTATTGACCAGGTATGAGACACATACAAGGAATTTCCTTTTGGAGCGTAGTTGCTCCACATGTGCTTACACATTCAACAACAAACAAACAAACAAATATACACACTAATAGACACACTAATATATACATACTCTAAACAGAAACATGTAGAAAGATGTGTGCAATGAAGAGTCCAATAATATTAATTATTATTAAAATGTGAACATAGTGCCACATTTAATGTTAGTTAGCGGGAACACTGTTCTGTCCTACGCTGTGACAAGACTTATTTAAGTATTACTATTAGTAATCAGTCTGTCTAATTTTGACATAGGTATTACTAAATCTAAAATCATGCTAAGTCTCTCTCTCTCTCCCTCTCTCTCTCTCTCATGTCCTCTCCTTCTCTCTCTCTCTCCTCTCTCTCTCCTCTCTCTCTCTCTCTGACATGGATCAACACTAAAATTTTTATATCCCCTGCAGCAAGACATCAGCAGCGCAAATATGTCATTTTCTTGAGCAGTTGTTAATTTTCATCTATTTAAAAAACAAAAACACAAAAAGTACACTTTAACCTTCAAAGACTTCAATGTTCATAGTGGATAATATAATATAATATGAAGTTAGTTTTTTGATGTTAAATTTCACCGTTACCATGTAGACTCCAGGTAAACAACATTGAAAAAACTTATTTCTGGAACCTGCTGTATGTGACTTCTTATTTAAGTTAAACACACCATTTCACACAATTCGCTAGTCTAGCATTAGCCCGTATGGCAATCATGAATCAGAGAGCCTGCTGTCACCAGAGACAGTTTTTGTCACCGTTTATATTTTACATCCATGCACTGTCACAGTGTAAGGCGGAGCGCAGTGGAACTCTTCACCCAGCTGGAAGCTGCTTCTCTCAGCCAGGAGTGAAGCTTCGGTTTCTGCTCCTGATGTTCCAGAGCCACACGCTCCCAATACTTAATAATATTTTTTTTCACAGTCACAGTGCTCCGTAGTGCCAGTATTGATCGAAACCTTCATGTGATACCATGTGATTTCTGGATGTGGGGACACCTTATGTTCTACAACCTGTGTGGTCTCTTGACTACCATGTTTCTGGCCCTGTTTATTTTGTCAAAAGAGCAAGAAACCAGATCATACAGCCCTTTTTTGTCTCTCAAGGAAAATTTAATTTGCAGTAGTGGGCCAAAAAAAAAACCAAACACCAGACTGAGTAATTAGGAATTTCCCTCTGATCTGTTTATCGATCTACGCTATGTTGCTTCTCTCAGTCTTCTTTTGCTGTTGTTTTACCCAGGGTGAGATCAGGTCACATTTGTACACTTTCTCTTTCTACATCCTTGCCTCATTCAAATTTTCCCTCCCCCATATAACAAGCACCTGTTTGTAACATCAGCCAGAGCAGTCCGAGCTACACGACCCTCTGTTGGAATGTGTGGACATCAGGCAAATCTATGACAAGTTCCCAGAAGGAAGGTGTGGCCTCAAGGAGCTGTTTGGCAAGGGCCCGCAAAACGCTTTCTACCTGATCAATTCTGGGTGAGCAGACAAACATTACCTCACTTCTTTTTATTTGAGTTTTTCATTTTAGCACTACCCCCTGCAATTCTTTCTCTATTTTTCCACCCTGTACAATTTATTTTTGTGTGTGTGTGTGTGTGTGTGTGTGTGTGTGTGTGTATGTGTGTGTGTATGTGCTTGCGTGTGTATGAGTGCGTGTCACTTGACGGTTCCTTCTCGAGTGACTTTCAAAATGTCCGGCAACAGAACACTCATTTCACTCATTTCTAACTGGTGATGGTTAATTTCCAAATTAAATGACACTGTCACTAGCCTTTTTATTAGCAGTAGCTAACTAACTCAACTCATGGACCCAACTCCATGATTTTTCTCCATGAGTCTGAGAAATCACTGTGCAATCAGCCATTTCATCAGGGGAACCTCAGGGGAGTCACTGGGAAATCACGAAGTAATAGCCAACTATTTCTATTGCAGTTGCAGAAGCTGCTCCAGAAGACTTCACTCATCAAATGTTTGGACATTTTAGCCTACTTCACCTTGCTAGTCCAATAAAAGACTTTCAATCTTTGTGTTCACTGCAACTCGTTTTTTGGATCCTGAGAAATGCGTGTGAAATCAGCCTAAAGTATGTGGCCAGAGAGACACCACACTGGGAAAAGAAAAATTCTCTGAGAGTGTGTAAATACAAGAGAGATTGTTTTGGTCAAAGCTTAAAACGCCTTAATGGAAAGTATTCCTAACACTTCAACAACCTTCTTCTTGTCTTCTACTTCTTGCTTATTCACAGATTATTTTGTTTGTACGCCCTCTGTTGTTTCAAAGAATACTGCAACGAACAATGCATCAAGCAGAACGTCTCCGTGCATGCTTAAGGCTACCCAGACTTGGCCTTCTACGTTGGCTTCACTTTTCAGGCCCGGAATCTTCGGCCATTGTTTTTATAGTCTATGGCTAAATGGGGGCAAAGCCACAGCCACTTACCCCCTCTGTGACCTCTCCACAGTCTGTTGAGCTGCAGAGTTGGCATACGTTGATTTTTAGGATGGGGTGAGGGTGGATTGGTTGGTGACAAAAGCTGCCTCTTTTTACATCATCTGCCTCCAGATAAGCACATGCAATGTGAATTCAAAGACTTTACACTAAATGGCAATTGTCAACACTATGAAATACCCCAATACATCCATTGTGTCCTAACCATATTGTGTAATATACCCTAATTTAGAAACTATAAAACAATATAACTAATATCCAAGAATTCCCATTGTAGACCCGATCTATACACTTTGTCCACAATTTAGCACATTGACCATACAAAATCCATATACGAGTTTCAACCTATTCTTGTTAATTTTTCCTGCTGAGTTGTTTTAAAGAAGATCCCTGTAAAATGACCTTTAAAAGAAGTTGATACATTCATGATTGGGTGCATTACTGCATGTCAGGCAAAAAATCAAAACCTCAGCATTTCTTAGTCTTTTTTTATAGGAATGGAATAAAGACACAGTTCTAGTATTGCAGTGTAGAACTAGTTAGTCCAAGCTTAATAGTCTGATAAGAAAAAAGAGTCTACTAGTCAATCTAGTACTACACCTGTTTCGCTGCTTAGCTGACATACCTTGACAAACAACAAAGGTTTAGCATGTTACGCTTTATTGTTCATATTTTTAAACAGTATTGTTCACTTTAATTGTGACAAGCAAGAAAAAGAGAGTGTGTCATGTAGAAAGCCTTTTCCCTGAATGTATTTAAAAGTTCTCTGATATACCACCAATCTTTGTTTGATGTTGTAAATGAATGTACAAGTGGGTTATTGAGCATAAGGGGCTGTGAATGTGGTGTGTTTGTTCTCAGGCTCATTTTAAATTATTTCTTTCTATCTTTCTATCACGGAAACTTGGCTGCATGTTGGTGATCTAAGCCCTTTCACTGATTTCTTCCCCTGGTGATTGTGACTTTTTATTTCTCCCGATCCACTGTCAGGGTGTATATACAGTGGTGTGAAAAAGTGTTTGCCCCCTTCCTCATTTCCTGTTCCTTGCATGTTTGTCACACTTAAGTGTTTTGGAACATCAAACCAATTTAAACAATAGTCAAGGACAACACAGTAAACACCAAAATGCAATTTGTAAATGAAGGTGTTTATTATTAAGGTGAAAAAAAATCCAACCATCATGGCCCTGTGTGAAAAAGTGATTGCCCCCCTTGTTAAACACATAACTGTGGTTGTCCACACCTGAGTTCAATTTCTCTAGCCACACCCAGGCCTGATTATTGCCACACTGTTCACAATCAGGCATCACTTAAATAGGAGCTGCTTGACACAGTAAGTCCACCAGAAGATCCTTAAAACAACACATCATGCCGAGACCCAAAGAAAATTCAGGAACAATTGGAAAGAAGTAATTGAGATCTATCAGTCTGGAAAGGGTTATAAAGCCATTCCCAAAGCTTTGGGAATCCACGAACCACAGTAGAGCCATTATCCACAATATGGCGAAGACATGAACAGTGGTGAACCTTCCCAGGATGGGCCGGCCGCCCAAAATTACCCCAAGAGCGCAGCGACGACTCCATCCAGAGGTCACAAAAGACCCCACACAACGTCCACAGAACTGCAGGCCTCACTTGCCTCAGTTAAGGTCAGCGTTCATGCCTCCACCCAGAAAAGACTGGGCAAAAATGGCCTGCATGGCAGAGTTCCAAGGAGAAAACCACTGCTGAGCAAAAAGACATCAAGCTCGTCTCATTTCTCCACACCACATCTTGATGACCCCCAAGACTTTTGGGACAACATTCTGTGGACCGATGAACAAAGTGGAACTCTTTGGAGGTGTGTGTCCCAGTATATCTGGCGTAGAAGGAACACTGCTTTCATAAAAGAACTTATACCAACAGTAAAATATGGTGTGGTGTAGTGTGTGGTCTGGGGCTGTTTTGCTGCTTCAGGCCTGGAAGACTTGCCGTGATAAAAGGACTTATGAATCGCTCTGTCTACCAAGAGATCCTGAGAGAATGTCCCGCCATCTGTTGGTGTACTCAAGCTGAAACGAACTTGGGTTCTGCAGCAGACAATGATCCTAATCACACCAGCAGTCCACCACCGAATGGCTGAGGAAAAACAATGAAGACTTTGGAGTGGCCTAGCCAAAGTCCTGACCTGAATCCTATTGAGATGTTGTTGTATGACCTTACAAAAGGCCGTTCATACTCGAAAACCCTCTAACGAAACTGAATTAGGACAATTCTGCAAAGATGAGTGGGCCAAAATTCCTCCAGGACGCTGTAAGCCTCATTGCACGTTATCGCAAACGCTTGGTTGCAGTTGTTGCGCTAGGTGGCCCAACCAGTTATTAGTTTAGGGGCCATCACTTTTTCCACACAGGGCCATGATGGTTTGATTTTTTTTCACCTTTAATAATAAACCCTTCATTACAATTGCATTTTGGGTTTACTTGTGTTGTCCTTGACTATTGTTTAATTGGTTTGATGTTCGTGAAACACTTAAGTGTGACAAACATGCAAAGGAACAGGAAATGAGGAAGGGGGCAACACTTTTTCACACCACTGTATCAGGGTGAATTTTCGGTATTTCTGTTTTGATTGTGAACACTCGATAAATTTAATCATATGATTTTAATATCCATTTCTGTTGTCCATCAAAGCCTTTTAGTTAGCCAGTTTCTACAACTTGCGGACTGATTTAATCTGAATACGTCTGTAACTGGTCCCACACACAAACACTGGGAGTCTTGTTTCATCATTAGGTTTATATTGAGCTGAAATCTTGAGCTGAATGTTGTATCTATCTGAACCTAATTTGTGATTTTCAATGCAGCCCTTCTTATCCAGTACCTAAACCTTGCTTACCTGAACACTACCTCCGAGCACTGAAACGAACCAAAGACATGCCCAACCTTGGCTTACAGGGAAACTTGTGCCCTTTAACTAAAGTGTACAACAGAGATGAATTGGAAAAAAGTAAACTGCATGTGTCCATGAGATACTGAAGATCACCAGGTATCCTATCAAACACCTTGTCAAAGTATCTAAAGCGAAGCATTTTACTGATATCATAGCTAAAGTGCACATAGCCCTAAATGTTTTTTAATTAAATAAATACTGCACTAAATCATGCTATGCACTCCCTGATGCTACGTTTGAAATCACAGAACATTTTTTGAGCTTTTTAATCAACAAGGTTGACACTACAGATACTGTATTTCACCTACTGATCATGACCCTCTAATCAATATCCATGCCGTCCGGCTTTCTTAATTGTTTTGTGCCTTGGCCCTGTCAGCATTGATGGATCTGTATCACACATGAAACCTACCTATTCATCTTCAGTGGCCTCTGTTGTCTATTTAAAGAGGTATTTGATACTATTGGTCCCTGCCTCTTGTCTGTAATAAATGGCTCTTATTGGTTAGCTTTAAACATGCTGTGGTTCAGCCTCTAATTAAAAGAAACAACAACTTCGACTCTACGATTTTTAACAGTTTTAGACCTATTTCTAAATTATTGTTTATGTCAAGATTTTGGAGAAGATTGTTCTGCGCAGCTCTTTTCATATTTAAGTGAAAATAATGTCTTAGACAGTTTTCAGTCTGGTTTCAGAGTACACCATGCACAGTTGACAAACTTTCGAAAAATTGTGTGTGCGCCCTTTTGCCAGAATCTAGTTTCATCTTTGACCCAGCATTAAATTTGACAAACAATAAGTTTTCTTGTCATGTAGCTTTTTCTCTTATCTCAGGACTGCTGTAAACTAAAATCTTCCTCTGTCCACAAGGACTTTATTAGTAGGAGACTGAATTCTTCCTCTTATTTCGTCCCTACTGACTACTGCAATTCCTTGTATTCTGGGTTTGCCAGTCATCTTTATTAGTTCCTTTAGCTATTTCACCGTCTCGGATGAAAACAGAGGATGATAATGCCTTTGCATGATGTGTCTATATTTTGAATGTCTCCTTTTGTTTAATATAACTTTGTACTGCACTTTGTTCAACCTAAGGTTGGTTTTAAATGTCCTCTATAAATACATTGACTTGACTTACAAACAACCTGCCTTAGAGAACTAATACTAGAACAATATGTAGATGACATTAAGAATAACAAACACTTTAAGAATTTGAATAAAAATACAGCTATTTTAGGGTCAGTTCACACAAATTAAGAAAATTGTATTTTGCTCAGGTCTTAAGATGTCTGCCTCCTTTGTCAATACAATGAAGGACCAAATTTTATTGTTGGTGCTTACAGCCACTGAAATAAGTTTAAAACCTTTTTTCCACCAGAAGTTCAGTATCATTAATCAGTATCAAGCTTTGTAGCCACACAATTGTTTTATTGTAATTTTGCACTCAGTTTGGATAAGGAAAAACCTAACAAGTTTTTACTTGGTAAAGGCAAGCAACAGAGGAGAGCATCCTCCTCCAGATTGAGGACATTGACATAGATATTGTATGTTCAAGAACAGACAATAATGTTAGTAAATAAAATGAGGAGAAAAAATGACTTCTTCTTTCCAAATCAAGTTCCCTTTTTTGATAATCCACAGTTCTCCAGTGGAAAGTAATTCTAAGGAAAACTGTCCTTCATCATTGTATGGGTGGAGTTAAAATATTAAGGATGATGCCTACAAAACCTTGAAAAATAAATCAAGACTATATATTTCTAATTTCATATCACTAGGAGGTGTAAGTAATGATGCGTATCCCTGTGCGATTTAGAATGACATGACAAACTTAAATATTGGTTACTCAATAATAAGTGACACAAGGTTTGAATTTCATTGTGGTATTGCACATAATTTCATCGATCCCAGCAAATCTAGTCCTTCTAAATTCCAGCCAACATTGCACAGGTGCGGAATCCATTTGCAGTGTTTGTAAGGCAAAGTTAACTCGTTCAACATGAAATGATTGCGGTGTGTTAGGCTAACATAACTGAGTTAACAACGTGAAATACTGCTTGATTTGTCAAATGTACATGCGCTGGCACCTTTTACCACAGTGTTTTCATAACGTCATGTCACGACATGGATTCAGTACACAAGAAGGATTAAAACTACAATTTATACTCTGAGTCATCCAAACCTCACCAAATCTGATACTCTTTCAGAGCCTGTCCCCCTACCCCTGGAAGTTAGATTTTTGATTAAAAGTGTAATAGATTTGATGTTAGATTTGATCATAAATTAATGCCTGTCGTTATAGCTGTAGTGGTCATGTTGTTTTTCCATTGGTTTACAGGCGACTGAGTTATAATGTGCAGTACGACCCAGCGGCCTTCTACGATGCCGCCAGCCAATATGAGAGCTCGAGAACATGACCATCACTGCTCCACCAAGGTCTGCTCCTTTGGCAACAGGTGGTCGCGAAGTGGAAGGTAAGGACGGATTTAAAACTTGTAGTGCACCTTGTAATCCAGGACTTTTCATGGACGTGAGTACTTAATCAATAGATAAAACACTAAGTAGAAATTAGTCATTTAGTATATCCTGACTTTTAGTCCCTCATGTGAGCCAAGCTCCAAAACACTGCATCCTACAATCTCAAAATGCAACTTGAACTTTCGACCCTTCCTTCTTGGAACACGGCAAAAAAACAGTTTTACAAGAACACAGCTCATGCTATTAACTGATCTTGAGGTATACTAAAGAACACTGGTAGTTTTCCCCTTAGAGTTCAATATCATATTCTTTTAGTAATGATAACCCGTTTCTCTCTTTCAACGGAGTAGCAAGGTTTGAAACGGGCGCTTCATCTACAAATCATCGCTCTCCGATGTGTGAATACATTATCAACTTCATCCACAAGCTCAACCCTGCCTGAAATACATGATGCATAGTGTGCTGGAGAACTTCACTATTCTGCTGTTGAGGACATCAGTCCATGTGGCTGTCTGTGTGTGATATGGTAATAAAAAATTAACCTGTTAGCATTCCGCCCCTCTTTAGATGGTATGGGTGGGGTACAGGGTATCTTTAGGGAGACAGTAGTCCTCAGCAGTATCGACTGATGCGCATTTTTAGGTTGATACCATTTGTTACACAGATTTGGTGGTAACTTTAACCATTTTCTTCCACTCAGTAATTGATCCAAAAAGGTTCAAAATCCCTCTAATATACCACATGAAGACCACCAAGACCCTAGGAGCATCTTAAAAAATTCTACTGGGATTTTGGTTTCAAAAACCTTTGAAATTTGGACACTTCTGTAAGATTGCTTTTTCAGCGATTGGATGACACTTTTGTTCTGGAAGCTGCTGAGAATCTCTTTATTGTCAAGATACTAGAACAGACAGCTTCTAAATGCCCTAGTCTCCACGAGTTGGTCACAAAAGTGCCTCGGAACAGCCGCAGCGTGCCAATTTGAGTGTACGTTCTGCGTGTGTGCGCGGGCGGCGCTAATCTGGTATTTCGGTCGCCAAAATAACGACAGCTTGATTGGGCGAACGTGTCAGTGGGTCTGGCTTCTCCTGAATTTCACAGCCAATGTCATGGCGGCTCAGTCGGAATACATTCTCATATTTCCAAATAACTCACCGAACATGTTTCTGAAACATTTTAGGCGAAATAGGCCATGCATTTGCTGATTGTTCTTCATTTATTGATTGACAAAGATCACTTTAACTTGGACATATTAACAAAAAATCACTTTTCTAGATTTGGGGTACTTTTGTGTCTCTGGTGCTTCCACCAGGGGGCTACTGTAGAGCTTAGTAGCTGACTCATCATCGTTCCAATGGTAAGCACTGCTACAACACCCTATTCACCATAATCTACAAAAGAACTACTTACATGTCCCTGTTCTGCAGGTATTCCACAAGTGCACCCTTGCTAATCCTGCCTTGTATCTGACCAAAATTGGAGAGTTATCTAGCTATGTGATCTTACCTACTACTGTGCATGTGCGACTCCCAACAAGATAGAATGGGGCGGCCTCTACTCACCCAGTAGAGAGTCCTGCAGCGCATGCAACCCCACATCTCTCTCCCCCCTTTCATGTCTAATCCATGTCACTTTAATAAAGGGAAAAGGCCCAAAATAATCATAAAAAGAAAGTATAGAATGAGATGTCTCACTATGTGCTAAAACAGTGAGACGTCTCATTCTGTAGCTAAATCGAGACCCAAGACGGGTGACAAAAAGTAATCACAAAGAATAAGTTTTTGGAAAATATCAATTATAAAACCTGAAAAATGAGCATAATATGGCGCTTTAAAAGATTTTTTGTTTGATAAGAGGTGTTGGTCACACTCATCCCGCTCGTCATTCTCCGGTTACACCCACCAATCAGATTGCATTGAGTTGACTGCCCGCCCATTCACTTTCAAATCGGCCCACATAAGGTCCGTGGCTCTTACAGCGACAACGGTACGAACACACCAAAACGAGCTTGAGTCACTGACCTTGCCAACTGTCCCGACGGCTGATAATTGATGGTGGCATGGCCTTAAAGTGTCATGAGGTCTGCGATTTATCATAGAGGTCAGGTAATTTATACTGTCTCAAAAAGAAATGGTTAATATGGGAGACCATATCCCAAACATGAACTACAGTGTGCTCATTGAATCCAAAGAGTGTCAACGTTGCACTCATCCCAATTATTCTAAAATTACACTTTTATACTTCTGGAAAATTTTTGGTTTGTTCCCTCAAACACGCATGGATTAGCATATACAGGCAATGTACAGTGACATACTTTTGTATACCACATAAACCTATTGTTATTAGATAATTGGGGAGAGAGGTCAGAGACACCGTTCAAATGGCTGATCGCAGTTCCTTTTCAAAATGTAGCCTATTTGGGAGCATTCTTCAAAAACTAAGCCCTGTACAGTTCTTAGAGACAAATGTCTGTTAGGCAGCGAATGTTAATGAGTTTATAGGGTAATTTCAATTTTTTTTATACCATCCGTGTCCTATAGTGACATTTTTTTGCAGGATGACTCTGCCAGCCAAAAAGCAGAGAAATTTTTAACGAAAGCACGTTTTCCGTTAAAAAAGGTTGTAAAAGATAGAAGAGCTTAGGTGGGGCGGAAATTAAGAGCAAAGTCTTACTGACCTGCAGCCTATAAGTTACACAGAAACATGGTGCAGATAACAGAATTGTATTTAGACACTAGATTAAACATCTAACTTCACTTGGCACTATCAAGCACTTTTTGTGAATTTCCATTGACTATGTGCTTTGTTGTCCAATGAGTGGCATTGCACCCCGTCTCGCGGCGCCGATTACATGTTCTAACTCAATACGGTACCATTTCAAAGATTACGTTCCCATTATCCCTTATACATAAATGCAATAGGAAAAGGGTCCATGTAAATTACAGAAGTACCCTTTGGTTGTTTGTGTGTGTGTGTTGTGTAATGGCATTTTTAACTACAACTTGTTTCTTCCTGTTCTTTCCCTTTCTGTTTGTGCGTGCGTCGTGCGTGCGTGCCTTCGTGCGTGCGTGCGTGTGTGTGTGTGTGTGGGTCCAGGTTGTAGCAACAGAGAACACTCAGGAGGACATTGCGGTGTTGCTTAGGCGTTGTATTGAGGTGTCCCAACAGTGAGCACGGAGCTCGACCAATCATCGACCATCAAGGAATAACATACACTACACTTATAACACATGCCACATTAGCACATTTTTATGGTGATAATAGTGACATTGAGACAAACTGTCTACAAAAGAAATCCTACAAAGGTGGTCTTTCACACACTCAACTTAGGAGGAAGGAAATGGCTGCTCACAACACACCACAACAGAATGGTAATTATTTACAGCGGATATGAAATGCAGTATGCCTCAGATCCTCCTCAGCAGTAGCATCCCCACATATAAATCTTACTCCAACCTGAATATCTGTGTTTTGATGAGGCTGTAAAAACCACGTGAATCCAACACTCAGAATCGACCTGGTGTTTTTCCGAAAACATCCCTGACGTCTGATATCCCGTGGAATTATGTTCTCCTGCTAATTGGTTTCTTTCTCCCTCTTTGTACCAGTACATTTTTTGTATTTGTTGTGTCGGTAGGTGAAATGAAATAGGACTACTTCGTCGGTGCTTTGGAAAGAAGTCACCCAGGCCAACAACACATCGAACAAGTTCCGCCTTCATGTGACAAACGTGTGTGTTATCTGCAAAGAGAAAATAAGGTCAGCCCTGGTAGCATGAATAACCAAGAAAGAAATAACACTACTGCATTCTCAATGTACAGTATAGAGGTGGTTTTCGTACAAGATAGCGACTGCAATGTGACTGCAATCTTGCCAACAAAGAGGGGTTTTTCTTCCCAAAGAATAATCAAGTTTTACCTTTTGTATGACTCTTTAAAAAAGAAAAAAAAGAAAAAAGAAACTTCGAACTTTGGGAAATATGTTTATTTAAAGTATGCAATAACTATATTTTATTCCCTGAATCATCTATCAAATGTACTGTAATAAGAACTAGGTAATTGAAGTATAACACTACAGGTACCGTTTTGTGCTCAAGCGACTCTTCATCAAGATTGATAAAAAATAAGCATGTTAAAGGTATGTCTTAAAGTTTCATTTGGCATGTTTTGGCCCTAAAGACAACATACCAGTACACACTCCTGTCATGCTTCACAAAAAAGAGCCATATACGTGTTTTTGTCAGTTGAGGGCTTTTAATATGAAGACATCAATAAGAAATTTTGGGTTGGTACTGGCAGAAGCTTTTTTTTGGTTTGATTTCAGTGAACATCTAAGGTTAATTTTTAATATAAAATATATTGTGGTCAATCTATTGTGGACACTGTGACTCTTTAAAACTGTCATTCATGGGTATAAGGAAAAAAACACTTTTCAAACGTTCCTCGTTTTACTTACATAACTTACTTTAATATGCTTGGCACCACTGACTTAATCTACACTTCTCAACTGACAAAATGTGTTAAACCCTGAAATTTTATTATGCCATATTTAAATGGATTGATCATCCTGACCAAAGCCATGGCACCTGATTTCATTTTGAGAAATGGGATAATACACAGGTCCCCTTTAATTAGTCCCAGTACTTGTTCTTTCCCAGTTAGAGAGATATAGGTGTCAGAATTTGATGACGTGTATGTAGCAGGTGATGATTGGTGGTGGTGTATTGTCTGACCAGCAGCCTGAAGTGCCTTTGGTTGTGAACCCAGTATACATTTTCTAATCTGTTGCATGAAATCCTGAGATATTTGGTTTTGTTAAGGTCTGAGCAGTCATTTTATGGAATATAAATACATAATAGGTATCACATGTCCATTTTCGACAAAGTCTTGAGGGTTAATTATCCAACTCCATATTGTAAAGGAGCTGACTTATATTGCTTCACATCTTTCATGGTACTTTATACCAACAATAACCCGGACTAGATGGACTAATTAACCTTTTTTTAACACAACATGTCAAGCCGATGGTTCCACAGACAGCACAACAGGAGCTAAGTACCCACATCCATCAGTGTATCCCTCAAACCCCAGTAGCCCAAAAACACAGTATCAGTCATTCGCAAACATTACTATAGCGTGCAACAAACATTGCTTGTAATGTACATGGAGTAAGTGGTGCTTGCAAAAGAACGAGTCACACTGTGGTTAGCCAATGTCTTTATGTTCTTTGTTTGTGTACTGTTTTCCCATGCATCCAGTGCTGTTTAGTGTTGTGACAAAAACATTGGTTGTTCACAAATTGGGGAAGGATTGTGAAGCCATTTGAAGGGCCTATTCCCACGCCCGTAATTTGTATCTCTGTTATTCCTAGTACAGCTCCTTTTATGCTGGTTTCATGTTGTTATTTGTAGACATAAGGCATGACCATACAAAGAATCTAACTTTGCTCCCCACATGATGTATATGAGACAGATTCTGTGTACCTTTATTTATTTTACTTTATGACAGCATTTTACATGATGTGTGACCGATTCATGTCGTAAACTGCTTGCACACATATTAGGTAGTTGTCTGTTCTCGCTTTAAAAAATACTTGGACCTTTTACTACTAAAGAGAGACCATTCTAATTTGGTCATCTTTCACATGCCTTCTGTAAATAACGAACCTGAAAAAACGAATAACCAGAGTGAACCAGAGGGGAGCTTATAGCACCATAATGACGTTTTAAAGATTCACATTGCTTCCCCTAGATTGACCACCATGATGTTATATTTAAATTATATCCTTAAGATGTTCATGAATAAACCCAAACAACGCTTCCTGCCAGTACCAACCCAACTTTTCGTTTGATGCTGCGTCATATTAAAGCCCTCAACTGACAACACTATGGCTTTTATTGTGAAGCCTGGACAGAAGTGTCAACTGAATTTGTCTTTAGGGCAAAATGCCAAACTGAATTGTTAAGGATCATATCTTTAACATGCGGATTTTTTATTCATCTTGCTGAAGAGTCACGCTTGTTGCACAAAGGTACCTGTATTGTTTAAATTCAATTATCCTTCCTTATTCACTTACTTTTAGATATTGTTCAGGAAGTTAAAATATAGTCTATAGGCTACTTTCAATCAACAATTTTCCCAAAGTTTCGAAGCTATTCTTTTTTTCTCTTTTTTTCTTTTTTTTTAAGAGTACATACAAAAAGGTAAAACTTTGATTTATTTTCTTTTGGAAAAACATTTTTTTGCAAGAGTAGCAGTCACAAATTTTGCAGTCCGCTATCTGTACAAAACCACCTCTAATACTGTACTATTTGATATGCAGTTAAGTGGTATTTTCTTCGCTGGTTATTCATGATACACCGGTCTGACCTTTTCTTTGCAGATAACACACACGTTGTCACATGAAGGCGACATTGTTAGATGTGTTTTTTTGGCCCTGGGTTTGATGTTTCCCAAAAGCACCGACAGAAGCCTACTTTATTCTCTCATAACAGCAAAATACAAATTTTACTGGTAAAAAGAGGGGAAGAAACCGATTAGCCGACAACATCTCAGGTGATATCAGATTCAATGTTTTCGGAAAACCACCCAGGTCTATTCTGATGTGTTGGATACTGTGGTTTTTTACAGCTAAGCAACAACAGAATTCATTTGGAGTTAGATTTATATGTGGGATGCGTCCTTCTTGAGGAGATTCTCATCATACGCATCATATCCGATGTAAATATTACCGAAAAAAAAACTAATTCTTGTTTGTGTGTTTTGTGACACCATTTTCCTTCCTTCACGCAATGATTGTGTGCTTCCAGCCACTTTGTAGGATTTCTTTTTTAGCGTTTGTCTCCAATTCACTATTATCACCAATAACAAGGCTATATTGTCTGTGTATACGTGTGTTATGTTTTATTCCTTGATGAGCGATATATATGCTGCTGAGCTCCGTGCTCACTGTTGGACCCCTCAAATACACCGCCATACACAGATGGTCTCCTGATGTCTCTGTTGCTGACCACCGGGACAGCACCACCACACACCCACGCGCACGCACGCACGCACGCACGCCGCACGCACAAACAGAAAGGAAAGAAAGGAAGAAAAAGTTGTGTTAAAAAATGCATCTACCCACACACACACAAAACAAACAAAGGGTACTTTCTGTAATTTTACATGGACCCCCTGTTCCTATGCATGTATGTATAGTGGACTAATGTGAACGTAATCCTTGAAAATGGTCCCGTATTGAGTTAAGAACCTGTAATCGGCAGCCGCAGACGGGGTGCAATGACACTCTATTGGACAAAAGCACATCGTAAGTTAACTCACTAAAAGTGTTGATATGCCCAGTGACCAATTCAGATTTTATAATTAGTTCTAACTACAATGTTCTGTTATCATGTCCATGCGTTCCTGTGTAACTTACTGATGCCATGTCATACTCATTGCTCCTTTTTCCGCCCCAACCTACATCGCTCACTTTTCAACCGTTTTTTACGAAAATGTTCTTCGTTAAAAATTTTCCTTCTGCTTTTTTGGCTGGCAGTAGTCATCCCTGCAAAAAATGTTACGATAGACCCGCTGGTATAAAAAAAATATTGAAATTCCCTATAAACTCTAACATTCCGAGGCCTAACCGACATTTTGTCTCTAAGAACTGTACAGGCTAGTTTTGAATAAGGCCCCCAATTAGGCTAGCTTTGAAAAGGAACGCGATCGCCATTTTGAAGGGGGGGGGTGGTTCTTGACCTCTCTCCCCAAATATCTACACTAAAACATTTATATGGGTATACAAAAGTATCCTTTACATGCCTTCTATATGCAATCCATGCAGTTTGGGAACAAACCAAATTTTCGTGTCATGAAGTATTAGTGAATTGTAGAATAATTGGGTGTCTGAGGGCAAAGTTACACTCGTGTGGATCAATGAGCACACTGAAATTCATGTTTTTTTGAGGATATTGTTCTCCAACCCATTTCTTTGTTTGAGACCCAGGATTAAGTACCATGACCCTATGAAATGCAGCCTCAGGACACTTTAGGCCCTGACACACCAATCAAATTATCCCCGTCGGACAGTCTTGCAAGGTCAGTGACTCAACCGTGTTTTGGTGTGGTTTTCTTACCGTTTGTAAGCGTAGAGTCACCCCCACCACCGGCCGTCTTTGGGCCGTTTGACACTGAATTGGTCGGGCTCACATCATTACCAATCTATTGGTGGATTGCTACCCGGAAAGGACGAGCGGGATGAGTGTGACAACACCTCTTAGCAAACAAAAATTCTTTTAAAGCGGCCCAGGATTGCTCAGTTTCAGGTTTAAATTGTATATTTATTTTTCCGAAACTTATTTCTTGTTTGTTTATTACTTTTTTCACCCTGTCTTGGGTCTCATTTTGCTACAAATGAACTCCTCACTGTTTTAGCTACATATTGAGACATCTCATATGCTATAGCTATCTTTTTTTATGATTATTTTTGGGCCTTTTCCCTTTGAGTAAAGTAACAATTGGATAGGACATGAAAGGGGATAAGATGTGGGGTAAATGCAGCTGCGGACTCTCTAACTGGTGACTAGAGGCCGCCCCAGTTCTATTCTTGTTGGGATGTCCACATGCCCGAGCTAGGTAAGATCACATTAGCTAGATACCTCGCCAATTTTGGTCATTACAAGGCAAGATTAGCACGGGTTGCACTTGTGATACCTGCAGACTGGACATTTAATAGTTCTTTTGTAGATTCTGTGCACTAGTGTGTTTAGCATGTTTTACCATTGAAACGAGATAGTATGCTAACTAAGATCCTACAGTTAGCCCCCTGGGGGAAGCACCAGGACATCAAAATAACACCCAAATCCTAGAAAAAGTGATTTTTTGTTATACTATTTCCAATTTAATTGAACTTTGTCAATCATAAATGAAGACCATCAGCAATTGCAGGGCCATTTCTCGCCTAAAATGTTTTTCAGAACTTTTTCGGTGAGTGCTTTTCGTATAATATGAGATGTTTCCGCTGAGCCGCTGACAATTTGGCTGTGACATTCAAGAAGCCAGACCCACGGGCACGTTCGCCCATCACTGTCGTTATTTTGGGCGACAATACAGCTTCGCCGCCCGCGGCCACACGCAGACCGTACACTCAAATTGGCATCGCTTCGGTGTGCCGAGGCACTTTTTTGACAACCTCGTGGAGACCTAGCAATGTAGAAGCTTCTGGCTTTCTCATATATGACAATAAGAGATGTTCTCACAGCTTCCAGACAAAAGTGTCATCCAATCGCGAAAAGGCAATTCTTACGAAGTGTCCAAATTTCCAAGGTTTTGAAACAAATCCCAGTATGACTTTTTTAAGATGCTCTTAGGGTCTTGGTGGTCTTATGGGTATCTTGAAAAAGGGGGCATTTGGAACCATTTTTGATCATACTGGATGCGAAAATGGTTAAACTTTTACCACCAAATATCTTGTTACACATGGTATCAACCTAAACATTGCTCATCATGTCGCATCTGCTGATTGAAAAACCTACGTGTCTCCCCTAGCTCCCCTGTACCCCACCGAAAAAAAAAAAAAACAAAAAAAAACACTACCCATCGAAAGAAGGGGGGAAGCTAAACAGTTTAATTTTTATATTACCTATCACACACAGACAGCCACGATGGACTGAGTTTCCCCCAGCAGCATATGAAGTTCTCCATCACACGATTCATCATGTTTTCTCCGCCGGTGTTTGACTTGTGGCTGCAGTGATCATGTCTCGACACATCGTAGCCGACTGATTCTGTAATGAATCGCCGTTTTCAAACCTTGCTACTCCGTCGAGAGAGAACATGGGTTATCATTACTAAAGAATATATAATTGAACTCTAACGGGGAACACTACCTTGTTCTTTTAGTTACCTCAAGATCTTTTAATAGTCAGGTGTGCTTGTAAAACTTTTTTTTTTTGTCCTGTGCTTCCCAGCAGGAAGGGTCAGAAAGTAACAGTTGCATTTGAGATTTGTAGATGCGTGTTTGGGAGCTTGGCTCACATGAGGGACTAACAAGTCAGATATACTAATGACGATTCTCTTATTGTTTATCGATTGATTAGTAGCATCACATTCCGTGAAAAGGATCCTATTACCAGGTGCCCTACAAAGATTTAACTTCCTTCCCTCCACTTTCTCGACCACTGCTTGCCAAAGAGCAGACCTTGGTGGAGCAGGTGATGGTCATGTTGCTCCGAGCTCTCATATGGTCTGGTGGACACCGTAGAAGGCCGCTGGGTCGTCCTGCACAGTATAACTCATGAGCCGCCTTTAACCACTGGAAAAAAAATGACCACTACAGCTATAACGACAGCATAATTTTACTGATCAAATCTTAACAATCAAATCTAGCTACACTTTATCAAAACTACTTCTCAGTGGTAGGGGTGGGGGGGCCAGCTCTGAAAATAGTATCAGATTGGTGAGTTTGTATTTACCAGAGTATAATTTGAGTTTTTAATCTCTTCTTGTGTACTGAATCCTTTTCCATGACCTGACGTTATGAAACACTGCTGGTAAATATGGCAGCCTGTACATTTTACAAATCAGCAGCTCGATTTCACCCGTTGTTAAACTCCTTTATGTAGCCCTTACACACACGCACCTCATTTCACTGTGTTGTTAACGTAGTTTACTTTGCCTTACAAACACTGCAGATTCTCACCTTTTGCAATGTTTGCTGAATCATTAGAAGACTATGATTGTGCTGGATCGGATGAAATTTGTGCAATACCGCACAAATTCAAACCTTGTGTCACTTATTTTGAGTAACCAATCATATTTAAGTTTGTCATTGTCATTCTAAATCTCACAGACTCCGCGCACATTACTATAACCTCCCTAGTGATGAATTAGAAATATTAGCTTGATTTTATTTTTTCCGGTTTTGGAGGCATCATCCCTTTAATATTATTTAACTCCACCATCAATGATTAAGGACAGATTTTCCTTAGAATTACTTTCCACTTGAGACTGGGGATTACAAAAAAGGGATACTGATTTTGGAAAGTAAGTCAGTTTTTTTTCTCCTCATTTTACTCTTACTACAGTATTTTCTTCTGCTTGAACATAAATATCTATTCATTGCCGTCAATCCGAGGAGGATCTCTCCTCTGTGTGCTCTTCCTTTTACCAATTAAAAACTTGTTAGGTTTTTCCTTATCCACACTGAGTGCTAAAATGTCCATAACAATTGTTGTTGGCTACAAAGCGGATACTGATCTGATACTGAAACTTCTTGTGAAAAAGGTTAACTTACCCCCTTTTCCATGGCTGTAACACCAACAATAAAATTTGGTTCTCCCTGTCATTTCTTGACAAGCGACATCTTAAAGACCGACAAATACAATTTTCTTTTACTTTGTGGAACATGACCCTAAAATAGTGTTATTTTTGGTATTCAAAATCGTTAAGTGTCTTTTTTTCTTAATGTTCATCTTACTATTGTTCTAGGTATGAGTGATCCTAAGCACTGTTTGTCGTAATCGAAGTCATGTATTTATAAGCATTTAAAACCAACCTAGGTTGCACACAGGCTGTACACTTTATATTAACAAAGTAGACATTCACAATAATAGACACAATCATGCACAGGCATTGATCATCCTCTGTTTTTCATCCGAGACGGTGAAATATCGAAAGGAACTAATAAAGATGACTGCAAATCCCAATACAAGAATTGCATAGTCAGTAGAGAACAATACGAGGAGATCTCAGTCTCCTACTAATAAAGTCCTTTGACGAGGAAGGATTTTTAGTTTACAGCAGTCCTGAGATAAAAAAGCTCCATTTGACAGAAACTTATTTGTTTGTCAAAATGTTCAGAGCTGTTCCAAGATGAAACCTAGATTCGGCAAAAGGTCTCCACACAATTTTTTCGAAGTTGTCCAACTGTGCTAGTGTACTCGGAACCAGACTTAAAACTTGTCTAATACATTATTTCCACTTACATAGGAAAGAGCTGGCAAGAACAATCTTCTCCAAAATCTTGACATAAACAATAATGTAGAATAGGTCTAAAACCTGTTAAAATCTGTAGAGTCGAAGTCTGTTGTCTCTTTTAATTAGAGGCTGAACCAACGAGCAATGTTTAAAGCTAACAATATAGATCCATTGTATTACAGACAGAGGCGTGACCAATAGTATCAATACCTCTTTAAGTAGACAACAGAGGCCAACTGAAATAATAGGTATGTTTCATTGTATACAGTATCCATCAATGCTGACAGGCCACAGGCACAAAACATTCAGAGAAGCCGACCGTGGACTTGATTTAGAATGGTCATGATCATAGTAAATACTCGTATCTGATAGTGTCACTTGTTGATAAAAAAGCTCAAATTTCTGTGATTTCAACGTAGCATCAGTTAGTGCAATGCCATTGATTTGTTGGCGATTTTTTTAATTAACCACCATGTTAGGCTATGTACACTTTTAGCTATGAGATCAGTAAAATCTTCGCTTTAGATATCTTTGACGAAGGCGTGATATACCTGTGATCTCTCAGTATCTCATAGGACACATGCAGGTTATCTTTTGTTCCATTCATCTCTGCTTGTCTACACTTAGTTAAAGGGCAAGAGTTCCCTGTTAGCCAAGGTTGGCATTGTCTTTGGGTCGTTTCATGTCTCCGGAAATGTAGTGTTCGGTAAGCAAGGTTTAGTACTGGATAAGAACGTGCTGCATGGAAAATCACGAAATTGGGTTGTTCCATAGACTACAACATTCGCTCCAATATTTCAGCTCAATATAACCTAATGATGACCAACTTCCAGTGTTGTGTGTTGGACCAGTTCAGTACTTATTCAGATTAATCAGTCCGCAAGTGTAGAAACTGGCTAACTAAAGCTTTTGATGGACAACAGAACTGGATATTAAATCATATGATTAAAATCTAGTTCTTGTTGTTCACCATCAAAGACAGAAATACCGAAAATTCACCTGATACAGTGTGTGAAGAAAGTGTTTGCCCCCTTCGCTCATTTCCTGTTCCTTTGCATGGTTGTCACCTTAAGTGTTTCAGAACATCAAACCAATTTAAACATATAGTCATGGACACACAAGTAACAAAAATTCAATTTGTAACTGAAGGTGTTTATTATTAAAGGTGCACAAAAAATTCCAAACTCATGGCCCTGTGTTGAATTAAAGTGATTGCCCCTAAACCTAATAACTGGGTTGGGCCACCCGGACAGCACACCTGCAACCAAGCTTTGCTATAACGTGCAATGAGGCTTTTTACAGCGTCCTGGATATATTTTGGCCCACTCATCTTGCAGAATTGTCCCGAATTCAGTTTCCGTTAGAGGGTTTTTTCGAGTATGAACGGCCCTTTTTACGGTCCTCACAACATCCAATAACGTTCAGGCAGACTTTGCTAGGCCACCTCCAAAGTCTTCATTTTTGTTTTTCCTCACCATTCGGTTGGTGCCTTGCTGGGTGATAGATCATTGTCTTGCTGCAGAACCCAGTTCGTCAGCTTGAGAACCAACAGATGGTCGGCCATTCCTCCTTCAGGATCTCTTGGTAGCCAGCGAATGCATAGTTTCCTTGTTTATCTACGGCATCGTCCAGTCCTGAAGCGCAAAACAGCCCCAGACCATCACACTACCACCACCATATTTTACGGTTGGTATAATGTTCTTTTTATGAATGCAGTGTTCCTTCTACGCCCAGATAACTGGCACACACCTTCCAAAGAGTTCCACTTTTGTCCTCATCGGTCCACAGAA
>NW_022605612.1:383753-384362 GCF_008692095.1 Etheostoma spectabile | reverse complement strand
CTTTTCGGTGTAGCCCAGGACACAACAGCTGATCAGCTTTTCTGAACGCAACAATCCGACTCACATACATGTGCAGTCCCGGACAGGGCACAACATGTGAACCTTCTCTCCTCTTCTGAGCAGAACGGAAGCGGGTGGAAAGCCCAGGCTCCACTGAGGGCACCTGTAGACTCCACCACCTTAGGCACAAATGCTGGGTTGGGCCGCAAACAGACTCTAGAGAGCCCTGGGGCAAACTGGAGACAGGTCGGTTGAACAGACAAAGCCTGTAAGTCACTCACTACGCTTTGCAGTGGTTAAAGCCAAGAGCAAAGCTGTTTTAGAGAGACAAACTTCATCCCCACCGCCTCCATAGGCTCAAATGGGTGATGAGAGAGGGCGTCCAACACGACCGATAAGTCCCATAGAGGAACCAGGGCCTGGAAACTGGGAGCTTGCGACTGCCCCTTTCATGACACGACAAACCAAGGGATGTTGCCCTGCGGGCTTATTTGTCTCTCTTAAAACAGCTTTGCTCTTGGCTTTAACCACTGCAAAGCGAGTGAGTGACTTACAGGCTTTGTCTGTTCAACCGACCTGTCTCCAGTTTGCCCCAGGGCTCTCTAGAGT
>NW_022605612.1:373825-383743 GCF_008692095.1 Etheostoma spectabile | reverse complement strand
CCCAACCCAGCATTTGTGCCTAAGGTGGTGGAGTCTACAGGTGCCCCTCAGTGGAGCTCTGGGCTTTCCACCCGCTTCCGTTCTGCTCAGAAGAGGAGAGAAGGCTTCACATGTTGTGCCCTGTCCGGGACCTGCACATGTATGTGAGTCGGATTGTTGCGTTCAGAAAAGCTGATCAGCTGTTCGTGTCCTGGGCTACACCCCACAAGGGTAAGCCGTTGTCCCGCCAGAGGCTGTCCCACTGGATTGTGGAGGCCATATCATTGGCCTATGAGTGTAAGGGTTTGCAGGCCCCGCGGGGTCTGAGAGCTCATTCAACGAGAGGCATGGCCACTTCATGGGCCCTTTTCAAGGGTGTTTCAGTGGCAGAAATTTGTGCGGCAGCAAGCTGGGCTACGCCTCACACTTTTGTGAGGTTCTACAGGCTCGATGTTTCCGGACCGTCCCTGGCACAGGCTGTGCTGGAGGTGACGGCGCCCGGGTTGGTGTGAGTCTCGGTTCAATGTTATTTGGCTTCGGGAGATTCAGGCAATCCGGGAGTGGTCTATATCTCCCATAGTGAAACACCGAACGAAGTTAGAAAAAGAACTTTAGGTTACTTAACGTAACCCCGGTTCTTTGATAACAGAGTGAGGTGTTTCACCAACATGTCCCTCCTTGCAGAGACACGGAAAGAAACCTATCTGGAATGATTTGTAAGGAGCCGGTCGACTGTGATTATATGAGGGGGCGTGGCCCCAGCACAGTTCGACCTGTCTGTCACAGACAGACGTGGTGTCATTGGAGCTTCCATAGTTGGTCACGCCGAGGCGATTCCCATAGTGAAACAGCTCACTCTGTTATCAAAGAACCGGGGTTACGTTAAGTAACCTAAAGTTATTGCTGCTCCATTGATCTCTGAAGCGGTAACATATTTTTTATTTAACAATTACAACAGGGGTTCTCTCAAAGGTATGGAAATCCACCTGTGTGCTGCTTTACATAAGGATGGAGACACTAGTTATCTTGATAACTATCTAACAGCAACCTACCAATATCACTGGTAAATACACAGTTGCATGCTTTCTTATATGAAAACAGAATATATATATATATATATATATCAATCTGGATTCAGACCTGGCCACAATACTCTTACAGCTACTACATTACTTGTTAACAATATTGTCAAAGCACTGGATGAAAAATAATGTTCTGTGCCTCTGTTTCAAAAGCTATTGAAAGCTTTTGTTATGGTTGATCATGCTATTTTGTTGAGAAGATTTTTATCATTGGGTCTGGCTAGGGACACTTGCTTGTGGTTTAAAAATATCTGAGTGATAGAACCCAGGCAATTTGACAGATTATAAGAATCAAACTTTCCTAGCAGTTCAAAAGGGAGTTCCTTAAGGTTCGATTTTGGGTCCGTTGTTGTTCACTCTCCATATTAATGACATTTGTAACAATGAAGAAATGCAAATATATTTTTTATGCTGATGACACAGTTCTTTATCCTATAGCATCTTCCTATGAACAAACATTTGCTTATCTCCAGGAAACCCGGAAGTGGGTCGGGTTGTCTTGAAATGGGCGGGGCTTTAACCAGTACGTTATTTTAAGCATGCAATTGATATGAGTTGATTAGAAATTGTTATATTTATTGCTGATTATAAAACTATTTAAATGACAGCATCGAGCTTCAGATCAATGGTGTTGTCATGGTAACAAACAGACTATATACAGAACAAGTTTTGCAACAATGAATACAACACATGCGGTTGCAATTATGAAGTAAAATGTAATGAACAAGAGTTTTCATACTCAATATAAATTTCTTTTTTTAACTTTTAATTTTTTTATAATCAGTGTGATTTTTTATTTTTTATTTCCACACCAGGTATGTGTGTGTGTGTGTGTGTGTGAGTAAGAGAGAGACACAGAGAGAGAGAAAGAGAGAGAGAGGGCGGGGGAAGATGCTGTTTCTCAGATCTGCATTGACGGCAGAGAAGCAACGGGAGTCGCATTTAAACCAAGCAGCATGTCTGAAAACCCACGTTTACCAGAAACCTACTGGTTACTAAGTAAGTATTACAAACCGAAGTTAAAAACAAACCTGAAGCTGAAGAAACCCTAAACGTTAACGGAAAAGACCCGCGGCCCTGAGTGTCTAAGGGAGAGGGATAGAGAGAGGGAGAGAGAGAGAGAGAGGGAGAGGGAGCGCTGTTCTCCGTGTTCTGTGTGTGAGTGAGCAGAGCGTAAGTGAGTGGGGGGGGGGGGGGCGCTGTGACTATCAAAGAACGCAGCCACGGCCAGCTGAGTTATATTCAATACAACCCAACTCCAATTCAACTACTTCAAGGGTGTTTAAGATGACTTGGTCCATAAATGCTCCCAAACTGACAATTTAAGGTGCTTTTTCTTGGCAGGAATGTCGAGCCCTCGGATTTTTTACAGCTCTTCTTCTCAGTGCTTCAGTTAAGTGGCTCTTTTGACAACAGAGTCTATTTTAAAATCAACAGTGAACAGTTTGAGGTTCTTACTGTCCAAACAGTTGCAGCAAGATGAATGCCAGCTGTCTGTGAGCCCCAGTAAGAAAAATGACAGTGAGTCCACATTGTGGCAGGATGACAGATAGACTGAGCAGAGAGAGAGATAGAGCTTTACAAAGGTTATTCATACTAGGTTACACACAAAGGGCTTTAATGCTGTTCTCTGCTGTGGGGTTATCTGTCATCTCTGTTTAAGACACAATAGGGAGTGCTTATTGTGGACTGGTGCTCTGTGTGTGTGCGTGTGTGTGTGTGTGTGTGTTACTCACTGCCTCCTGGTCCCTCTGTGTCTCTAGGAAAGATGCAAACTCTACAAGTCGTAGTTTGGTGGTGCCAATGGAGCGATCCTGCCATGCTGGCTCTCTGTGTGTTTGGGCTGCATTGGGAGGCTCATAGCCTAGACAACACACACACACACAAACACACACACACACACACACACACACACACACACACACACACACACACACACACACACACACACACACACACACACACACACAACCATTCTGTTTAACAGGGTTAGCAGTAATGCTAGTCTTATTCTTTGCTACAAATGTGTAAAATGTATTGGCGTCTAATGGACAAAGCCTGACTGAGGTCAGGGTGCAGCACAAAAAGCCAGTTAACAAAACTAGATTTAAGGGGAACAATTAGGGTTGCACAGATGTATTGGCAGAACATTGTA
Source organism: Etheostoma spectabile (assembly GCF_008692095.1). Taxonomy (NCBI): domain Eukaryota; kingdom Metazoa; phylum Chordata; class Actinopteri; order Perciformes; family Percidae; genus Etheostoma; species Etheostoma spectabile. Next base: position 380,527 of record NW_022605612.1, on the reverse strand, counting down.
TTGACTGATATTCGTCTCAATGAGTGCCATTGGCCTATTGGCAAATAAGAAGCCATTCAACAATGGTAGTGGCCAACGTTTATGTGTTGTTTTTTTGTTGGACTCAGACAACAGTCTCCTAGTATATGCTGCTACTGCAACTGCTGACTTTAAAAAAGAAACCATCGATAGGATACGATGCTGGCATGATGTATGATGTAAAAGGGTCAAAGGGTGCCCTGCACACGTGTGGCTTGGCGAAAGAAAATGTTGGCCATGTGGAGTACTACACCATGTTGGAGAAAGATCAGCAATATAAACCAGCACCAGCAAGACTCAGTCCTTGATAACCACAGCATTTAAGAAAGGGACAAAATACTCCACGGACAGTACCAAAGCTAGAGGGATTACTAACAAGGTGATGCAGTTCCTGGAATTACATAGCCAGCCGTTTTAAAGAATAGACACAGCCAACTGGTCATGATTTTGCTGACAGTGGATTGACTTTTTTTTTAAAGCAGTATAGATAATATAATATATTGTTTTTGTAATGGCTTTTAGATTGACATTTAATTTATGTTTACCACATTTTTTCTTTGGTTATGTAGCCTAAGTACTGAAAGATTATTGTTAGAGTAGATAACATTAAGTGCATAGCTGGCTAAAAGGGCTTTTGAAGCAGCTATTTTTCATTTGAAAGAATGATAGATTAAAGTTGTTCATTAAAGTTGTTTGAATTTGTGCACAAAGGTGATGTAATGAAGGGATGAAGGACTTGTTCAACTTCAGTTCAGTTATTTTTTTTTATAATGAAGATTCATTTGTTTTCCTGTCCCAAAAGGGAAAAACAACAAACAGCACATTGGTATCAGCTATGGACCAAATTGTTATTTTAAAGGTTTTAAAAAAAATTGCTAATTTCTTAGCAAAAATAGGTCATTTTAAATTCCTTTTAAATTAAAAAAAATATATATATATTTTAAATGTAATGGGTTTAGAGTAGATACTGTAAGAAGAAAGGCAAAGTAATTCACTAGTGATGTAAAAAAAAACAAGTCAGGAGATAAACGGAGATAATAGTACCACAGTCTCTCTCACCTGAAATTGTGGGGGTCCCTGCTGTCTGCACAGAGTAGGCTTGCTGAGAGAACGGCTTAATACTGTGAGAAACAGAGACACAGACAGAAATTTACTACCATTATCATCACCAACACATGGTCATGTAACAGTAGCTGGCAATGAAACAGAAAGGGTTTGATTTTGTAACACAATGATCCCCACAAGCTACGTGAACGCATACTAATAAGATAAGTATCTAATAATAATAATAATAATAATAATATGGTTGCCATTCTTAATCACCTTATCTGTTGAGTAATTAAGATATTATGTAGTTATATGTCAGCTTAACAATGAAAATGGGAAAATTCTTTAATAAAAGAATAAAACCTTTATTGAAGTAACCAATTAAAGTATTTTTTATGTTGTTTCCAAGGTCAAACCAGTTAATTTTCTTCTCCATTGTCTCTAAAACAGACGCTTGTGCACATGCAAGTTAAAAAAATGCAGCGTTGTTTTGTTCTGGTTCAGCAACATTTAAATATCACTAAAGCAACCGAAACAGTATTTATATTAAAAAGTACCATTATGACAATACATGATTTTCTAACTTCAATGGAATAACTAAAGAAATATCAATATTTTATACCATAGGGAAAACATTTCACACACTTTGAGGGCTAATGTTTTTAGATATTTATTTAAAGATCAATATACCAAAGGCAATAATTTTGAGGGTTTTTTTTACCTTTGAGAATACTGTTGCTGGTCAGTTTCAAGTGTTGAAGCAGCAGGGTAGCAATGTGAATTTAGTAGCTATTAGTTTATTTACACAAAGCAGAGGTAATATATAGTGTACCTTCAATTATAAGTACACGTGTCTTCCTTGTTTTTCTTGCATGCAGTCAAATGGATCGTTTCTTAAGATAACTTTGCTATTATAGTGTTGGTAATTTCCATTATGTATTAGCATTAAGCTAACAGACTAAGCCACGTTACCACGTTGTTTACCACATTTCAGCATTATGCTGCCAAACCAAACACGAACGTTCAGGGCAGGCGGAATAGTCTTAACAACACACCCAAACTATTAATTCTACCGGAGCAAAGGAGAGAAGTGACAAGCAGAGAGAAGACGGCACCATAAGTCAGAGGAGGCAGGACTGTGTGGGCACTACAATCAATCAATCAACATTTATTTATATAGCACTTTACAGTACCTAGCAGGTATCCAAAGTGCTTCATATCAGAAACCAAGAGTAAAACAACATATCATACAATAAAAAGAAAGAAACATAGAAAACAGTAAAGTAAGAAAAGGTTACATAGAAACAGGTGAGAGAAATCGTCACACCACTACTAGCTATTAAAAGCCATACTAAACAAATAAGTTGGACAAATGGAGTTTGGACCTAAAAAGAGCTACATCTGTAATCGTCCAGATATCAGGGGGTAACGTGTTCCAGAGTCTTGGGGCAGCAACCTGATCACCCCACCGTTTATACCTTGACACTTCTAAAACCAGTTGATTTGAAGACAGCAAGGACTGGTTGTGCTCCTGCAGGGTTAACATCTTGGACAAATACTCTGGGGCCAGGCCATTTAAGGCCTTGAAAAGAAACAATAAAATCTTAAAATGGATTCTAAAAACGCACAGGGCGCAAATGTAGGGTGTAGAGAATGGGAGTGATGTGTGCACGTCTAGATGTTTTTGTAAAAAAAAAAAGCAGCAGCATTTTGCACAAGGTAAAGACGTGAGATGGAGGTTTAATTCAAATCAACATAAAGAAGATTACAGTAACCTTGAACTAATAAAAGCATGAATTGCCATTTATAGATCATGCCTGTTAAAGGCTTAACTTCAACCAGGAGACGAAGATGGAAAAAGCTGTTTCTAACAACATTGTTGATCTGCTTGTCAAATTTAATGTTGCAATCAAAAGTAACCCCATTTTTTGACAGTTGGCTTAAGGTATGAAGCCAGAGCTCCCAACTCAAAGCTGGACAGTTTGGCCTGCCTAAAGTACTGAATATGATACACTCACTAAGTTTTGAGAAAGCCACAACTTAATATCATTAATACCACTAAGCAGGGAGTCTAGTACGACTCTGTCATTTGGTTTTATAGGCAAATAAATAAATAAAGCATCTGAATAACAATGAATAGACAGGCTGCGCAACAGCTCCAGCAGGGGACCAGCATTTTTTCCCAAGGCCTCCACCAAGCTGGACGTGCCTGGAACACCTCTCTTCATGCGCTCAGGAGGCATCCTTATCCTGAGGAAAAGCATTTTGGCCGCTTGTACCCTGGCTTTCGTTCTTTGAGTCATGACTCGAGAGCTTTGCCTTCTGGCTCAGCTCTCTTTTCATCACAACTGTGTGCATTGAGCAGTATGTTATGTTTAATAAGGAGGCTGGACGAGCTGTTTAAGCGTCCAGCTTACTTTGCTTTCCGAAAAGCGGAACTGCCCATTTCAGACAAAAACAACTGTATTCCACGAGGCGTTACAAACTAACACAGGTTAAGGCATTAACACACGAACACAGATCAATTCGTCCTGAACGGACATAACACAGTATATCAGCATTCTCAGCTCAAACTAAAAATCAACAAGCTGGATACTGTGGCACTGCGCTGGGCAGCTGAGTAGACCCACATGTCTCGGGAATGGAAGAAGAATAGTATTGCGAGGTAAATCAGAAAACGTATTGCGAGGAAACACAATGTATTGCAAGAAAACGCAATGTATTGCGAGAGGACCGTGACACTTTCGGTGCTCGGTACGAAAGAGATATCTGTAAATCAGTGGATAAATTTTTTAAGCGTCACAACTCGTTGACTCGTTTGACTATCAGAATTTGATGCATTCAGTATAATAACATTTGGAAAGTCTATAAGAGCTGCGCGATTAAATAATTTAATCCCCATTCAAGTACCAGAGAGCTAAACCGGAAGTAGCCAGCTGGGCCAGCGGAGATCTCTGGTGCACCTGCTTTATGGGCTGGACAGTACAAAAGGGTTTTGGCTCTAGCATGCCACTGAGCAACTCTCATAGCAACAAAAGGGGCCCCGCCTCACACGTTGTATTCAGTTATTATACATACATGGTGTCAACTCGCTGTTGAAGAGAAGAGAGCAGAAAGTAAAGCTAGTACCCATGCATTAATACTGTAGACAATGAGTATTGAAACTTTTTTTTTAAATCACAAATAATATTGTTAAAAAAAAAAAAAAATTAAAAAAGGAAAATTTCTCAAACTAAGAAATTGGCAACCTAGTAACCGTTTGAACTGTTTAAACTCTGCATATGGCATTAATATAGTCAACAAAATCTGTCAGTATTGGGCAGGATGAGGAAAGACAGATTCCAACTTGAATGATGTGAATCTGCAAAAAGTCAATCATCAAATCAATGATGGATGATCATGTCTGGTGATGTAGGATAATTATGGTATTTATATCTACTACAAATAAGACAATCTATATCTATAAGTTTAAAAAACAAAGTTAGATGTGTGTGCACAAGGTGAGTGTGACTTACTCTTCTGTGTTGGAGGTAGATTGTCCTCCAGGAATCATCCCCTGCCACAGCTGAAAAGAAACACACACCCATAATAACCCTGGACTGAGAGAGCAAAATATGAATGTGTGTGTGTGTGTTTGTGAGTGTGTGTGTTGTTATGTGTGTACCAGAACTTCAAATCTGAATGTGGCCGCACAGAAAAGGATTGCACAGAAAATAGCTTTATTTTATCATAGGGAATGATATGTGTTTCCTATCTCTATAAGAGAGAATAAAATCCAGTGTTACCTGTGCATTGCTGGGGAAGCTGGCCCGTACTATTCCAGGCAGAAGTTTGCTGTGTATGGCGGTGGCTGAGACAATCTGAGCCGAGGACATGGAGGAGATGCTTTGCATTGCCTTTTCCTTGGCATTCTGGTCCTGCACGGCAACAAAAACACACATTATCACCTTCATTATCATTGAATCAATTAACACACTTTACATTTTGGTCATACACAAACCAAACCCAAATGGAGAGCAAACATCAGGGCACCAACTAATAACATAAGTTATAACACCAACATAAGTATAGGAATATTAAAAAAAGAGTTGAGTTGAAACTAGGACTGCACGGGGTCTAAACCTCATGGCGTGAGTCACCCTCAACGCGAGTAGCCCCCAACGACCTGTGGGAATGACGCCCCCAACACGAGACACCCCGGACGACCCGGGGAGCGTGTGAAAGCAGGCAAAAGTCAGGAGGTGTGAGCAGCAAAGTGAATTGCCGTTCTAAATATCCCATTAACATTGATTGAGTAAAAGGGAAATTGGTCTACGTTAACTACAGCACCCCCCAATGGCCGATCTTCGCCAAATGTGATACAGAGCCTTAGAGTCGCATGCCAAACAAGCATAGCATCACAAGTTTCATATTGATAGCAATCACTACGACAGAGAAATTGCAATCGCAAATATCCCATTTGCATGCAATGAGTTATGGGCCAAAAAACATAAATGTTGATTATAGGGCCATCTAATGGCCAAGTTTCACTACATTTGGTACAGAGCCTTAGAGTAGCATGTTGAACAAAAACCTTATCCTGATGGCATTTAATATGGCTAAGATATGCTAAAGTTTGTGTTTCGTCGCTAGCTACAAAATCTTGTTTGTTGGAAAATTGCATATAGTTTAACATAGCAAAATTCTTTCTTTGGTCAGGTCCATTTGGAGGTTATTCATTCTCTGAGGTCACCTTTAAACACTTTAAATTATCTTCTTCAATTTGCCTGTTAACCATTCTTTAGAAAATCTTTTTGATTACGGACACCATAATCTCGCATTGCCAGACCTACATCCACAGCGCTGCAGAGGGAAGTATGGCTAGTCCACACAGCATTCCGGGATAGGAGAAGAGGTGCTCTGGTTTATTGGCATTTCTTTCAACCAATCACGTTCATCTTGGGCTACACTAAGTTAAAACTATTTCCCATCCTTTTCCCGCTTTACAGCTGCAGCCTATCACTCCGCCTTGCACAACATTACTCGGTATATAACGTTAGCTTTGTGATCTTAAGACCTCACAATGCCTTGTGTTGCTCACTCCCGCTAACTTATTGTTTATCATGCCAAGGCGAGAAGAGGGAGATAAGCTAATGTTAGCCAATATATTTATAATTAAAAAAAACATTAAAATATTAATTATTGATTCTTTACTATTCAAATTATATTCAAGTTTTGGAATTGATTCCAACAGCCTTAAGGGACACCTAATAATTCTCTCTCTCTCTACTAATTACTGGCAAAAAAAGTATCTTATCGATAAACTAGGTGGTCTGCCCCGCAGGTCCCCACGGTCAGCATGTGGTTATCACAGATATCGGCTCTGGAGAAACAAACCATCGTAATTCAGACAAATTCTAGAGATTTTGGAGACTGTTGCATTCTTTCCTGCAGAGACTTTGACTTAGTTTGGTTTAATATGTATGTACTTTGCTATTCATTTCCTGTACAGTCCTAGTTTGTATTCATATTTATATATTTTTCTATAGTTTTTCCAATTTAATTAGTGTAATTTGCAGCATCTGTTGTTCGGGGTGGGATTTTTCAGTTGTGTCTATGTGTACAGTATGAATGTATATATGTGTGTGTGTGTGTGTG
>NW_022605612.1:364159-373815 GCF_008692095.1 Etheostoma spectabile | reverse complement strand
GTGTGTGTGTGCTGTCAGTTAAATGCGTTATTAACAACGTTAACACAAACCCATTTTAACGTTGTCAATTTTTATATCAAAAGATTAACATTCTTTTCAAACTTTATAGTTTTTTTACACATGCTGTTGCAACAACAAGTAACGTTAGAAAAACTACAACACCACACCGGATCTAGCTAGACCGGAAACAAAACAACAGGCACGCCACACAATTGTTTGGGCTTGCGAGCCGGCCAAAGAGTATTAACGTTACCTTTTGAGCGGATGGCGAGCGCGAGACGCTGAAATTGATGCCAATAAGATTCTGAATGGAAAGTTTACTTTTTAAAAATTTCCAAATGGTTCCATTGACAAGACCAAAGTGATCTGTGTGTTTTGTTGTTGTGAACTGAGCTTTCATCGCAGCAGGTCCAGTCTGAAATACCACTTGATGGCCAAGCACACAGCTGATGCCAATTCTCCGCCCCTTCGTCAAAGTATTTTTTTCACCCTTTTATTGGTGGACACTGTTACATAGTATGAGAGATTTGCTTCAAGTGTGAATGACTGCTCCAAGTGAGAATGTTACGTGTGAAACTTAACACTACATTAGGCCATATGCCAATGTTTTTATTTTCAATAAAAAAACATTTGCACAAAACGAGCCGATCCCCTAACAGCATTAAAGTGAGAAAAAAATAATGGGACAAAAAAGAAATCAAGGGACATTTAGAATAGATAAAAAAAATGTGCAAAGTTAACTGTGACATTAATGCAATTAATTGCAATAAAATATTTAAATTAAATAATTGTTGGACAGCACTAACATACATATATTCACACTTTTTTCTGTTGTTGATGTGTCTGTTACATTCCAAAACCAATTTAAAAACAAACAAAGCCTACTATACACTAGAACATCTCTAAAAATACTTTTAAAAAATGTAAACAGTCCCTCCAGGTTTTTGCAACGTCGCAATCCCTAACAATCCACACAAATACCAATCTCAGTGAATTCAACCACACAATTTTGTCCAATTACGGTCACTTTAGCGCAAATTTGACTAATCACCAGAGCTACCCGTGACTTCCACCAATCACAGCAATACCCTGTGCCAGACTTTTGCGTCAGTATCTAACACTAAGAGCAACTGACCAAGCGCCAGTATTTGACAAGTTGAGTGAGAACTGGTTAACATACGTCTCCAAATTAATTTCCTTGCTTCTGGTATGAAGATGAGACATTTGTGACTCGAACATGTCACATTTATCAACAAAACGTACAGCAAAAGACAGAACAAAATATTTCAGACCGTCCTGCCAACCCACATTTTGACAACTACACACACACACACACACATACACACACACACACACTCGGAAGATGCAAGAGAAACAGGAGTTGAGACCCTAATAAGACGAGGACTTTGAGTTTAGGACAGCCACGCTCATTAAAGTTAAAGGCCAATAAGTACTTCTTGAATGTGTATCCTAGACAAGGATGGAATATTAACTTTTTTGCAGTGTGAACTTCAACCAGTCACTGACAGATATTTGATTTAATCAATACTAAATAATTATTTAGTGTCTTAAATCCCCGTTTTATTGACTGCTAAAAAAAATTAGATGGGACTATAATTTACAAAATGAACATATTGCTGTATCAAGGAGGACTTGAAAGTAGATTTCATACGTCTTTGTGCCACCAGTGGAGTCACCATCTGCTGGAAATGAGATAGAATGCAGATTTAAGGCACTACCCCATTGTCTTCACTTTTCAGGCGGGAATCTTCGTCCAATATTTCAATATGGTTTTTACCAAAGTTAGTTGCTTCTGCAGTTGCTTAGTTCTTGTGGAGTCAACGAGTGGAAATACGGACAGCGCCACTCTGCCATTTGCAACCCACTTTGTGGTTAGAGGGTGTATTATTCCTATATTATATATCCTGTCAACAGAATGCTGCCACCTACGGCTCACAATTAACAAATGCAGCCCACATCTAATCCCCCATTCACCGTTGTCACGGTAATGCTTTTCAGTGACAACAAGGGTGTCAAATGGATCCAGTAATATCTTTAAAGGCACTGCAATAGCTGGAAAATCACTAATTGACAGCTTCAGTCATGTTAATGAGAGAAATCTCTCCTCTTTGGGAAAGTAATAACAATACAGGAAGTACTGAAATGGGAATCATGCTGGATTTTTATATCACACCAATAACAATAAATAACATCCTTGATGTTCTTTGAAACAATCAACCTTACATCACGCTCAAATGACCAAAGAGACTATGAAGCATTTATTATGATATATAGTGCTAAGAAAACATTAATAACTAGTATTCTTTATTTGACTATTTATTAATCGCAGACTTCTTTAAACCAAAAGTGCCATACATTTTTGGGATTTTGCCTCTCAGATGTAAAGACTTCGTGCTTTTCTCTGTTTTATATCATTGGAAATGTCTTGGGCTTTTGGACTGTTGGTTGGACAAAATGAGCAATGTTAAAATTCAAGCTTGGGCTGAGAGAAATTGAAATTGATTATGAAAATAATCCACAGGTTTATTGATAATAGGAATATTAATTAGCTGCAGGCATTATGGTATATCTTTAAAAAAAAAAAAGCTGTGATAACCATTGTCTTGAGATGAAGTCAACACTAATTGTCTAGAAGCATTTCACTCAGGTTTTTATTTTTTACATAGAAGTCCAATGTTAACATGCCCAAATGTAAATGTCCTTAACTTTGGTTGTGATCCCTATTTTTATTTGGTTTCAAATTCAGTTACAAAATCAGTTATACAATAATATCTGTGAATACAGTAAGAAGATAGGACTTAAATATGTTATCTATGTATAATGCAACATTTTCATTCAATTCACTTTGCTACATTTCACTAATTCTAGACATTTTTACAACAGAATGTTTTTTCCAAAAATAATTTTAAATTAAACGACACACACTGTAACATCAATAACATGTAAGTATTTAGATCTATGTTGATTCAAAAACCCTTACTATAAATTTAAATCAAAAATTTACAATTTATTTTATTACAGCAAACATCAATTCAGTCCAGCTTGTTTCCTTTCAAATCCTGTTTGTAAATATGTTAGTAATACTTCACCCCTTACCTTCAGTTTTGATTGAAACTCCCTGGATTTTCTTCTAGCTAAAACTTGGATATGACTGGATACCTGGAGAGAGAAACAGAAAAGAGAGGAGAAAGGACCAAACAGTTAGTTGCCATGGTTATGAAAGGACTATTGACACACAGAAAGGGTGCACACACACACACACACACACACACACACACACACACACACACACACACACACACACACACACACACACACACACACACACACACACACACACACACACACACACACACACACACACACACACACACACACACAGAGCTCCACTGACAACAGTGAAAAGACCCATCTTTGCACATCTTTTGAGAGAGCAAAAAGACACCTGGAACCACAGGCCAAGAGCTGAGATACTAATATCTTATTTCCACTGCATGGTACAGAAAGGCTCAAATTAACTCGACACACTCGATTTTGGTTTTCCATTAGCAAAAGTTGTGGATAGTACCTGGTAGTAGATAGTAGGGCATGATTGGAGTGTGCACACTCTCATTATTACCTGTTTCCTTGTCCGCGTCTTGCCTGTTCGTAGCTTGATGTATCTGGCTATCAGCTCATTTCGACCTGGAGGGAAAAGACACAGAACATTCTGGTAAAACATTAGACTCTTTAGAGATTCTGCAATAATGCCGTAAAAAAGATCTGCCATTATGCAGGCTTACATTTTTTACACTGAAACAAACACCTGCATAATGCAGCCCTAGTGTGTAATTTTAGATAGCACGCCAGCATTCCGAAAGCAAAATAGGGGTGTGTGTGTGTGTGTGTAGTCCCACCATGCTAGCTGTTCTTTTTACACAGACGTTGATTCGGCTCTGTTACTACTTCTGCTTTTGGCCTAACAGCAAATCAACTCTGTCCCCTGAATCCACACAACATTACCAACTTGAATAGGCTGCATGAAAATGGCTATTGACACAATCAGATAGACAGCCACACAAGTTAAACCCTATTTAAACTATTTTTCCTTCCCACAATCCAAAATCATATGACCCAAACAACTTTGTGCCTGATTTAGCACTATCGACCCAGCAACCCTGTGAAGTGCATTTTCACATAGTAGCCCTTTAATCACTGATACCCCTGTTGACAGACATGCTCGCACACGCACGCACGAACACAAGCACACACACACACACACACACACACACACACACACACACACACAAGCACACACACTTACGCACACACATGTCCCAACAATACAGGTATTCATGGTGACCGGCCGTCCCTTGATTAAAGGAACCAGCAGGACAGCTGTACCCATGCACGAACGCGCACAGACACGCGCTTACAATGCTGAATAATTCAACCCATTCAATAGGGAGCATAGCGGCTCAGCATGACCTGGCTAGTATAGATTAGTGGGGGAGGGAGACAGAGAGAGAAAAGGAGCAGAAAACCACAGCGTTACAGCGTATCCAGAAAACCTGTAAAGAAGAAGAAGTGTTTGTGTTCATATGTTAGAGCTGCACAATCCATTGAATATTAATTCCCAATCACGGTTTTGGCTTCTTGCAATTAAATTAATGACCAGGCCACCACAGCATAACCAATCAGACATCCACACACAGACTGCTGGACTCAGCCAAATATTTCTCTGGTGGAGAAAGAGATAGACGGGATAGCCAGGAATGTTTACACTGTATATATTAATTTATTATTTTAATTATTATTTATAAATTAGCCTATCGGCTAAAGCACCAGCTTAATGTTACCGAACACAAGGATGAATTTCAGCTTGCATGGACTTTTGTAGGCTTAACATTGTTGAAACACAGCAGCTAATATTATTAGTGAGGGCAACAAGTTGCTGTAGAGTTGTCACTGCACTGCATCTATGCCATAATCGTCCAGCCCTATTATATATAAACACATTAGTTAGCCTCCAAAGTCTGACCAGGTTACAACTTCAGCAAAATTCTAAGACGTAATTTATTTTTCCATCTAATAAAATGATGTGTTAAATGGAGCTTAGCAAAAATTCTTGCAGGAAGACTTCTGAACTTATCAGTTTCTCTCTCTTCAGAACAAAAAACTTTTAGAGGCGTTTACTTATATTTTAAACAATCAGAAACAGCCTTGTTCCCCCTCAAAATTCAAAGACATTTATTTTTCATTTTCTGAAATTATGTGTTACATGGAGCTTAGGATAAATTCTTGCAGGAAGACTTCTAAACTAAATCACATTCTCTCTCTTCTAAACTGAACAGCTGTTCACTTACATTTTAACCAATCAGAAACAGCCTTGAATTTAACGAGCCAATCACAGCATGACTTTCCTGTTTTAAACCGGTTTCTCTGCTGCTCAGTTGTCTTTCCAGGCTAAGAGCACAACCCTCCTCCTCCCCTTGCACCTCCAGTCTTCATCACACATAGATTATGGGTCCTCTTCCGGCATGACTGTCATCGGCTCCTCGAATCGGTCTTCAAGTTCTTCACACCACCGTCTAGTGTCTAGACTGCATCAGGAGATCAGCTTCTGACTTTCTAACCCCCTAAATATATATATAATTTCATAATGATGGAGTTTAATCTCAAAAGACTGTACATGTCATATCATGCATTCATACAATAAATCTTTGCATAAGTGCAACAAAGTCTCTCCTGACTAAAATATATATTTTTTAATTTGTTATCAAGCATGTCTGGTGCTCTGTGGCTTAGTTTGGCTTGTCTCCTGGTCAGTTTTCTGTTCCGACCAAGTGGAAAACCAATATCAGGCCAGCTGGCCAAATGATGGTCAAGATCAGCACAAAGCCAAACCTCTCTACACACTACCCTGGCTCACAACAATAGCCCTAACTAAATAGCAGATGGTGTGTGTGTGTGTGTGTGTGTGTGTGTGTGTGTGTGTGTGTGTGTGTGTGTGTGTGTGTGTGTGTGTGTGTCTTCTGACCAATCCCATTCTCTCTGGGTTAGGGAGCTTAGACTGATAACATCTACAGCTACCCATTCAGGTGTTTTCCTTCTAGCAGACAAAAAAGCTGCAGCTGACAACAGCACTCACGCAAAAACACACATGGACGCACACCACTGCCAACACACTCACACTCCTGGCTGCTGAGGCTGACATATGACTCCAGAGGGGCCAGCTGGTCTTTCTAGGAGGCTTAACGGTGAATTATCATCCTTCACTAACCCTGCGGCACACACCCTTACCCTCCCTCTTTCTCAAAAACCTTTTACACACACACACACACACACACACACACACACACACACACACACACACACACACACACACACACACACACACACACACACACACACACACACACACACACACACACACACACACACACACACACACACACACACACACACACACACACACACGGCTCTGGCTGCTGCCCTTCTCCCCTCCTCTGGCCCTCTTGTAGTAAATGGGCTTCCCTTCTGCTCCCTCCCTCTTCCTCTCTCTGTCGCTCTCTTTCTTGCTTTCTCCCTCTACTTGGCCTGTGAAAGACTTCAAGGCCAAAGTCAGATGTTCATTAACTGTGACAAACAGAAGCAACCCCCGCCTTCATCTCCAGGCTGAAGCCACCCTGTGCAAGCAGATATAAAAGGAAGACGATACATTTGAAAACACACAAGAAACAAGAAGCAGAGCTATATATGGATCAAATCTAAAATTGACTGAATCTACCTCAAGTGAGTTGATGAGGAGGGCATTCCCAAATTCAGATAAAGTGATTGAAATACAATACTTTCCACAAGGTCGCAACCATGTAAACACCACACTAGAAACAAAATATTGACTAATTTGTCATTGAGAGAGCAGAGAAATACCTGTGAGAACGAATACATTTTCTATCAAATGCTGTGCTTACTGCAGTAGTTTACCACAGCTTAAGGCTGCAGCTGAGTAGGGTACATTGTTGTGCACCCTCGGAAGACCTGAAAGACCAAAGGGGCTAACGCCGAGCTGAAGTTTGTGCTTGTTACGACATCCAAAGAACACTTTAAGTGTTTTTAAGTGACAAGCCTAATTTGTTGGTAAAGTGCTGCACCTCGCAGAGACACCCTGTCAATTATACAGCATTCAGCAATGAGACAGCATTTGTGGATAAATTTAAGTTTCTCGAGGTGTCAGTCTTGATGTTTTTTTAGGCACAATGGCTCCATCATTGCTCCTGTTAACCAGAGTTAATTTTTTTCACAAAGAAGCTTGTTGTCCTTTAAACAGTAAATTGACCCTGGACATGCTTGCTGGATGACATCACCTGCAGGGTTAAACAAGTGGTGACATCACATAAGGCCAAAGCTCAGCAGATCTTAATCTCTCTCTCTCTCTCTCTCTCTCTCTCTAAAAGTCAAATCAAACAACGTGCATGAAATCAAATGTGAGCCGGTCCCATTCTGTGTGCATCATGAGCCGAAAATAAGAACGCACTGGTTGCTGTTTCATAATTCTGGTTTGCAGAGATGTCTTAGTATTAATTAAACTCCCCTGGTCTCTATGCCAAACACTGTATCCCTTCTCGCCCTTTTCTCCTTTCCTGCGCTGGCTTTGAAACCAGACACTCAATTTGGCAACAGCGATAAACAAGTCAACAACTAGGACACAGAGTCAAAAGGGTAAACAAATAGCACTGAACATGACACTAAGGCAGATAACAGAGTGAGACTGATTGATTTTTGGCTGATCAATAATACAAAAGGAGCTTTTGTGGCCAAAAGTATGTGGATAGTAGGTGTCTATAAAATACTGTTAAGTACTTTGGGTCTGGATTGTTTGTTTGGATTTCGATGAGACTGGTGAACAAGCTTTATTTTTATGAAACGTCCGATGAACTTAATGTTATTACCCTCCCTGCGCAACCTATAACCTTGTTCATTAGATATTATGAAAAGATAAATGAATTTGTTTGTTTGTTTGCCAAACTTGTGGTTGTCGAGACACTTGAGAGTATCCATACAAAAACAATAGTCTCCTCGCAGTTTCAGTGCCAGGGACAGTTGGGCCTTTGCTGGCCTGCCAACTTGGAATTTGTTCCCAAACCGGAGCACCTCTTGTACTTGCAGCTTGGGGTGGTGTCTACACCAAGGTCCTCTACTTTTCACCAGGGTCCAATGCTCTATAGAGGGAGTGGAGCAGACCTGGTTCTTGGGTTTTGCCCTAAGGTAAGATGGCAGTTTGCACACACAGTCTTCAGCAGGACTGTATGTAAAGTCACTGCTTTTTTAATTATTGCTGTTTGGATTTTAGGAGTGTGTCATAACAATGGGATAAAAGTCAATTTCAGACAGAGCAGGAGGTTACACTACACAAGTAGTGTGTGTTTAAATTCATCAAGGGCCAGAGGCAAGACTTCAAGTGTGTGTGGGAAAAATAGCTAATATCTGGGATTTAATTTGATACACAAAGCCTAGAACTCAAGCAGAATCAAGGAAATCACTAAAGTGCACTTTGGGGGGAGAGAGAGAGAGAGAGAGAGAGAGAGAGAGAGAGAGAGAGAGAGAGAGAGAGAGAGAGAGCGTGCAAGAGGCGCAGCTAGAGGACCATCTGTTCATCATACATCATTCTCAGACGCGCACACATACACATAATGCCCCCTTTTTATTTATTTTTTTACAATTTCTCTCTTTCCTGTCTCTGACACTTGAGGTCCAATGAGACAGCCCTCACACACAGCCATCTACCTAGTAATTCTTAATCTGACAACACTACAGCGAACATATGAACAACTCGCCCAAACATGTGTTTATAACGCTTTGCACTGTGCTGTATTATACAAAATATTTACAATCTTTAAATATGGTGCATCACTATATTAAACACACAATTATGTGTCCTCCAGTACTTATTCCAAATCTGGCTCCTTCTGTATAAAAGATTAGCAACTAGGGATATTTTAAAAACATTCTGTATAGTAGCCTTCATCGCACTTGGTTCTTTAATAATTTATTGATCCATAGAAAATGAATCATACTATTAATTCAGGACTCTTTGAGAGTCACACACTCGTTGCCTGACTCTGAGTCACTCACCAGGCTGTATTCTGAACCCTCTACTACATACTACTGATGAAAGCAGTATGCAGTGTTCGACAGAAGTATGCAGTATGAAACTTTTGCAGTTTGCTAGGCCAGGCCTTTAAACAAGCTCTTAAAAGATTGGATAAAAAACTCATGTCACCATTGCAATTTAAAAATACAACTTATTGATCTTTGAATTTTTGTTTATAAAACATGTTTGCTTACTTTATAAGAAACTGCATAGTTGAGCTCCCCCACCCCTTAAACAAATGATCATAACATCTATGCAATGTTTGTAACGTATCCAATGTTTTTTGTATAATGTAATACAGTATGTGCATTGTATACACGCCCAGGGACAACATATCAAACAGCCTTTAATGGATAGAACAGCTAGATATGAAAGTGGAGAGAGAAAGGGGAAAAAACCTGCAGTAAGTTATCCCAGGTCATATTCAAACCTTGGACCTTCTGAGTTACGGCATACACATTTTTCTATCTATATATATATATATATATATATATATATATAT
>NW_022605612.1:363189-364149 GCF_008692095.1 Etheostoma spectabile | reverse complement strand
ATATATATATATATATATATATATATATATATATATGGGATGTGCTTGCTCTAC
This sequence comes from Etheostoma spectabile, assembly GCF_008692095.1. NCBI lineage: Eukaryota > Metazoa > Chordata > Actinopteri > Perciformes > Percidae > Etheostoma > Etheostoma spectabile. The sequence continues at coordinate 364,095 of NW_022605612.1, read as the reverse complement.
CAACTGGTAAAGCCTCTTGTCTACCAGCTCACAGTGGGGTCTTTGAGCACTGACTGGCCAGCTAGCTAGCAAACCCAGAAGGCACTAGCTGGCGTCAGTTTGTGGAGCTTCTCAACTCTTAAAACGTCAAGCAAATTTGTGATTCCAGTTGTTGGCCACAGCAGCAAAACCACAGTTCTTGTGGTCAACGCAAAAGCGTCACAAGCAGCACCAGGGGCAGAGTGGGTCACTAAAATCAACCGGGAAAATTCTGACCGGCACCGGCCCACCACCGGCCCAACCCCCCATTTATCAATGACTACTTTTTTAAACCCAAATTATGCTGTTTCTTTGTGTGGAAGTTCTCCATCTGTTCTAGCGCCAGCCAAGTCTACGCATTTGGGAAGGACTTAACGGAAATTTGAAACCTGACCACTAGATGGCACTAGACAAAAGAACATTATTGACAATAAAGTGTAGGTTTGAAGCTGTTATGGGTTTTCTATTACTAAACAGATGCTGAAATATAACTTCATACACTTGTAGTTGTGACTTCTCCTAGCATTGACTGATCAGCATCATCGCTGGGGTGAGTCTGACTGAATTCTGAGACTGTGTGCAAAAAACGGAACAGGCGCAGATACAAATTAAACTTTTACAGCATAAAGATAATTGCGTTTTTCCCTGATAGTATAGGCTGCATGGAAGGGGTATACAATGCATCCCACCTCCCATCAAATTATACCCACTAATTAGTCATTACCATACCAACATGCTACTTCAGAATAAAAAAGTTATATCTGCGTTCAGATCAATTTTAGCATTGCAAATAGCTAAATGACAAACGGAGGACATTACACATAGCAATACTGCCTCTCATTCAGATAAAACTAATCATAAATGTTTTGTTTATGAACAAGGTATTTC
>NW_022605612.1:351937-363179 GCF_008692095.1 Etheostoma spectabile | reverse complement strand
CTTAAAATGGAGCTCATTTGAGATGATGTTACTTGCAATGAGGAGATCATCACTACCAAATAAGCCATCTAACCCATTTTTCAGTCAATTCCCCTGCAGCACTCGTTGAAGCCTGATTTTGGAATAAATTCGTCATTTTTGAGCACTTTAATGCATCCTCCAGCATCCACTTCTTCTTCATTCTGGTCTTTTCGTCCCCTCTGTTCTGATTTTTCTTCTTGCCATCCATGGGTAACATCACAAAACAGCAAGAAACCACGCAAATCCCAACTGTGAAAAAATGCCTCTACTTTCCTCGAACTTTGTTGCTTTCTCTCTGTCTGACATATGTCTTTAGGTCATGCCATTAGATGAGGGGGCACTCATTTATCTCCCTGCATTTCCGTAAATAGACTTGACATTGGATGAACGCAATCCCCATTCCCATGAGGCTTTTCTCCATTCTATGTTAATTTAAGAAAAACAAATTAGTTTTGCACCAAATGTATTGCAAGAAGTGTTGCAAAAGTCGATATGCGCAGACTCGCCGCTGTGTAATGCGAGAGAGCACGTTGCAGCGACAGATTCGAGAGGTTGTATACAGTCCCTGACAAAAGTCTTGTCGCTTGTGTACAAATTGACCTGAAGTGCCGCTGAAATATATTTCTGGTCAAGATTTATTTACAAGAAATGGCTCATTTTAATCCCAACAGCTTTTGTAATAATGTTTCAGTGCAAAAAGAAACTGTCAAAAAGTATTCTAATATTCACAGCTTGGTAAAGCCCATTGAGTCAATTTTTGCAAAGACATAAGTGTTGTCGCCTTGTCATATGAGCTTCACCTGTGACTAATAATGGATCAATTAGGTCTCAGGTGTGTATAAAATCAACCCCAGTACACTAGACTTCACATCACTGCAACTAGACATCTGCAAACATGCCTAAGATTCACCCTGAGACTAAAGTTTTGATTATCAAGAGCCTGAAGACCAGATCCACTGCTGATGTGGCAGACACCCAATGTGTCTCAGCCAAGTACAGAGGATTAAAAACATTTGAAGACACTGGAGAGTTTTTGACAAGCCCAGGTCAGGCAACCCCGCAAGACAACTGCTCGAGAGGACCGTTTGTTGGCTCGAAAATCCAAGGCCAGCCCATTTTCCACTGCAGCAGAGCTCCACCAGACCTGGTCCCCTAAATCCCTGTGTCAACCAACGGTTTTGTCGGATTCTGTCTCGAAATGGCCTCCATGGTCGAATCAGTGCCCAGAAGCCAGCACCTAAACAAAAGACATTGAAAAACCGTGTGGCATTTGCCAGGCCACAGCCTGCTTAAAGGATGGATCTGGGAAGTGGAAGAAATGGATTTTTCAGATGAATCTTCTGTTGAATTACACCACAGTTGCCCCAAATATTGCAGGAACCTACTGGTCCCTGCAATATTTTTGGTGGCGGAAAAGTTTGGTGGCGGAAAAATCATGGTCTGGGGTACATCCAGTATGGGGGTGTGCGAAATCTGGCGTGGAAGCAACATCAATAGTCTCAATACCAAGAAATCTTAGCTACCTCTTATATTCCCAACCATAAAGAGGCCAAATTCTCCGCAGCAGGTAGGCTCCATCGCAATACTTCCATCTCCACTTCAAAGTTCCTCAAGGCGAAGAAGATCAAGATTCTCCAGGATTGGCCGGCCCGTCACCAGACATGAACATCATTGAGCAGATGTGGGGTAGGATGAAGAGGAAGCATGGAAGACCAAACCAAAGAATATTGATGAACTCTGGAGGGCATGCAAGACTGCTTTCCTACTATTCCTGATGACTTCATCAATACATTGTATGAATCCTTCCAAACCACATGATGCAGTCCTTCAAGCTCAGGGAGTCATCACAGATTTAAATTTGAATCTCACAGCACCACTATTTAATTTGCTAATATATTTTAGTATTTGTAGTAAATTTGTTCAATTTAGTCTAGGCGACAAAACTTTTGTCTTGCCAAATATTGACCTTTCTGTCTTGTTTAAATAATAAATCTTGAATAATTTATTTCAGTGCATTGAACATCATCTGGAGGGTTTTAGCTTCATATGATCTATTCTTACACCAATGATTAATTAAAAGTCAGGTTAATAGCAGGTGTTTCTACAAAATAGATAAGCGACAAGACTTTTGTCAGGGACTGTACACTGAGTTGTACTGGAAAAGTGACTAAAGTGATAAAAAAAATGGAGTACAGATTTTTTTCTACAACCTCTCAAATCATATTCTACAAGTGTTCCCGTCACATCTACGTGCTTTCACATTTTGCACCATATTTACCTTCATAGGAAAGCCCACTTTTATTAAGCAACTGTAGGAAGACATTCGGAAATGTCAACAGATGAGCGCATCAGCGCGCACGGGGCAACAAGCGCACGTTAATAAACCATTTTAAATTTCAAATGTTACATGTGTTAAACTTTCCTGATTGCTTCGTTTCCGATCGTGGTGGTCAGAAAACCAGGGGAGACTCGTTACCTCCAAGGCTGGCGCTATAAAATGAATAACGTTGGGTTTAAAATCCCTTTTCTGGTAAGCAAATGAATGAACTTGGCTTTCAGTCTGGGGTTTATTTCGGAAATCGCACACACTGTACAAAACTTACTCCACCAACTCCGGTCACATCTAATTCCCCACCCACACACACACACACACACCTTAAAAAGGAACATCCAAGTAGCTACTGCTCCCAATAAGTGACAAAATAACGTCAACATGTTCCTATTTACATACTGTGATTTGTATAGTCACAGGGTGTACAAATAACAAGGTCACATGAGACACAGCCATATTCTAACCGCATACCTGGGAACTATATTCTCAGAAAGGCGAAGCACGGGTACTTCTGCTACTTGGGCGGAGTGATTTGCTCGCAGCACCTGAGAAACCCGGTCACGGAGCGTTTGCAGCAGCTAGCAGTAGCTAGTTGGAACCAGTTACCCGCAGGATTCTTTGCTAGGCTAAGCTAATGCTGGGGGCGTCAGACAGAGTTGCAGCACGTACAGAGATGAGAAAGGTATGTATTGACTTGTCTGACTCTGGGGGTAACGGTGAATAAGCTAAAGTCCCAATAAGCTGGTGTGTTCTTTTAAAAGGAGCCTTAGCACTATTTTACAACAAATGCCTTATCGCGCTGAGACCAACCTGAAACCGAACATCATTTCTTTCATCAATATCTGTCCAAATCCAGCCAGACCCGGCCGGCTCGGGTATCCGCACTCTACTCTCAAAGTAGATTTCTACTTGCCTGAATGAAAACTGACTTTTGATATTTTGGGAGCAGAAACCAAGGGAGACAATTGCCCTCTTATGATTGATCACTTTCAATGGGATCTCACCCACACAGAGCAGTCTAGTTACCCGCAAAACAGTTTTTCTGTCTTTATTAACAATGTTGCACAAAACATCACCGTAAATAAAGGAATGTAAAAATACATCATTATAAATATTTATTATTTTTGGCATGTTTAACTTATTAGTAGAATGCGTTAACTTTACATCATACACCACACCATTAAACATTATTTCTGTTTATGGATTAAATCAGACTAGCTGGCCTGGCTAACAGCCATGTTAGCTAAGGCTAACGTTAGCTTTAGTGTTGATGAGTTTAGGGTACATACATTGGCAAGGATTTACAGACATTTTAAAAGCATTGCACATATCCCAACAACAGAACGGCTAAAGAGACACAAATTCCTTTATTTACGGTTCTATCTTGCATTACATCATTAATTAAGGCAGAAGAACACTTCTTTGACCAGTACACCTTACAACTTTGGGCTTCCTGAGGCCAGTGCCTCCATTCGTTACCGCCCTTAAAGTGTAAGAAGTCAGTTTAATTCAGGCAAACAGAAATCAACTTTTAGAGCAAAGTTTACCTGTGAGAGCGCGTATGCCCTCCAGCGCTCACAAAGATACTTGTGGGCGTGATTTTTCTGCCACTGTGAGTTCTCATTGCACAAACAGAGACTGCTGACCAAGGCACTTCTTTATCTCACGTTTTTAGCTTCCCATATACTTTTGGTTGCTCAGCTTCTCTGTGTACGTCACACTGCTCCTAAACTCCCAACACAGTTTAGCAAACAGTTTACTAGTTAATGAAACCCAACAGCCAGTGTGGCTGCCTCTGGTGTGTGCTAGACATCCCTGGTTCCAGCACACTACTGCATTTGAAGGTAGAGTATAATTAGTCCATGAGCACCAGCTTTGTCAATCAACTCAGCAGGGAGTGCTCATGAGCCATCCCCACACCTCTTTCCACTGCCGCTGAACGCAAACTATGCTAACATCCACAAATAGGCTACCATCAATAATGACGGAGTAAATATATTTCATGAACTTCATACACACAGTCACAGAGGATAGAGTAACGTAAGGAAACTTTCACAACAGCTAGCAGTCATACGTCAGTCACAAGGATACCAGTTTACTGGGTAGTTACCCTTTTTCAGAAGGGTAGTTAACTACCCTTTAGTTAGACTACAAACTGACAGCTTTACTTTTACATTTTCTGTAAAACATCACTATTTGCAGAGTTGCATGCTGTAGTTGTGTAAAACAGCACGGTAGACGAGAGCAGCAGACGATTACCGTAATTCCTCAAATAAAAGCTAGGGCCTTTATTTACCTGAATCGCAGAAGTGGTCCGGCTTATATTTGTAGCAGGCTTTTATTAGAGGCAGACCTTTATTTCTAATTCTGTTTGATGTTCTAATCTGTTTAATAAGTATAATTGTTTTAAATGAACCATTTTAAATAGAAAGTTGTGGCATTCGAGTGGACAGAGAGCATTCATTTTTTAAGAAACATTTTGAAAAATATCAACATACAACAACAGCCAGAAGGGCGAGAAAGCAATTTGGGTCAGAAGTAATCAAACACCACCACTGTGCCAGTTTGAACCCTGTGAATGTACCGGCTTTTGTACAAGAGGTTGTCATGTCAGAGAATAACGCAGACACACGTCTCACACCGCAAGCAAGTCATATAACTTATGTTTTCAGTTCATTTAACCATGCTGTATTGGTCTATAGTTCATGCACATTTCAAGTAAGTTAGCTAGTGATTTTGCTGTTTGTGTTCTTCACCTGTTAGCTAGGTTGCACGTTGCTTGATCTTCATGAAGCATCAACAGTTTCACCAGCGAACTTCAGATAATTTGATTGACAAGTGGATGGAAGCTTAGCTAGTTAGAAGTTGTCTTCGTCCGTGTTTGAACAGACACTGGGCAAAGTTGGAAACCAGAATCAGCTTTAAATACAGTCCTAATCTAGTTCTCACTAACAGGTTTCAAATAATTTCACTGGAGTTATTGTTATTATTGTTTGCATCATCAATACCGTATTTAATCTAATTGGATGGGAATATACAGTACTGTACGTTGCATTTGACACACCACTAAGCCGACTAGACAGATTCAACGGCATTCATTTGCAGTAAATCATTGCGGCTTGATGGCTCTAATGTTGGCACACAGTAGTATGGACGTGTTTGCAAATGATTGCAAATGAAGAAAACGGAGATCCCAGAGATTCGGCAGACAAGCAGCAAGACATTCGCAATCATCCTCTGGCTTATCTGAGAGAGATGTTTGAGATAGTAGGCATCAAGACTGACTCCTGGCCAATGTGCCTTAACTCTTCTTAATTGTCTGTAGTAATTAATATTTTATCATTTACTTTCTTTCCAAAAGCCATATGTGAGCACACACACACATACATGTAGATTCATTTAAATGGTAAAGGAAAGATTAAAAAAGAGAAACTGGATCAATGAATTCTCACCGAATCACAACTGAAATCATATCTTGCTACTCAGTCAGAATCTTATTAATCTGGAGTCCCAGTCTCTGTCACAATAATCATATATGTGATGTTTTAGGCCTTTTGACAGTCATCCATTTAAAATGTAGGTACTGGCATATAAAGAGCCTTTTTTCCATTTCCCCTGAAGATTCTCAGCATGCACTCTAGAAACATATGTGGACCAGGTAGCTTTGCATAAAAAATGGTTGTCATTCGCAAGGCTATTTTTACTTTTATACTTTAAGTAAATTTCCAAGCCTGTACTCTGTTACTTCTACTTGAGTAAAGAAGTTAAATCAGTACTTGCACTTTTACCAGCGTATTTTTTAACTCAAGTATCTGTACTTCTACTTAAGTACGGGAAGTGAGTACTTTTGCCATCTCTGAAGAGCATACAGTATACCAGTATCTGATCAACGTTATAGACGGTAGCTAGCTAGCATTGTTTCTAGCTTTTCCTCCCACCTCCAGCAAGCTATCTGTGCTCTGCTCCTGTCAGTTAATCTCGTCAGCTCATCCTTCTGTTTATTCGAGTCTCGGATTCTCCTAGAGTCAATGTCGAAATGTCTTGCAGCTTTTTCACCCGAGTTTTCCTTTGCATACTTTAAAACTTTTTTCGTTTTGTTGTTGCAAAGTCCGTCACTAGCATAGACAGTTAAAGAAATTGACCAACAGATCCCGTAGTTCTGGACGGAGACCAGTTGAGGATATTAGAAGCACTTTTCCGGTGATAGCTGAGCGTTACTGCGCAGTCTCCAACTGAGCATGACAATTTAGATGTGGTGTGGGCAACCTGTCTGAAAGTTGTTAGTCTTCTGGTAGCTGTACCATGAGAAATCTCAATCATTCCTGATCTTGCAGAGACGGAGAACGTAGGTGCATGTTAGGAGATAACGTAGGCACAGACTAATTACTGCTAACTAGAATACTAGTTAATATTAGTAATTAAACCTTAACAGCTTCTTCTGACAATTCGGTGATTTGTCGACTATGCAACAGCAAGTCGCTTGGTTATGACACAATCGTCAGCCTATTTTTGAAAAAACGTCTGCTACGGAGCCATAACGTGAGATACAAGGTAATGGAGCCTTTTATACATTGTCGTGTTTGTTTAGAAATAAACAATAAACAAATGTAGTCTTTAAACCCTTCAGATGTAAAGTTATTCACTGTCAGAGTGACGTCAAAATGCAGTCAATGGGATGCTAACGGCGGGTGATGGCTTTATAGCATTAAAATGGCGCCATAGGAGCTATGCTTAGAGAGGCGAAGCTTACCCCCTTGGTTAATAGCACTGCCTGTCATTCTATGCTGTCATTCTATGCTGTCACTAAATGCCTGTCATTCTATGCTGTCACTAAATGAGACTTGTGTTACATTCAATGTAGCTACTGCCATCTAGTGGCACCTGGTGGCACACTTGGCTGAGTAACACATGCATCCGCACTGACTAAAATACTGGTAGGAAAATAATACTTTACATGAGTACCATAACCCAGAAAAAAAGCATGAATATATTGTTGAATCTGTTAAATTAAATTGGTAGAAATATACATTACGGTAAACTTGAATGCACATGCATGTGAAAAGAATTTAGGAGATTATCTACACTATTTTTTCCCTGGCCTTACTTTGAGGCCGGCCTTTATTTGTATGTGCTGACCACGCCCCTGGCCACTATCAAAGGCTCGGCTTTTAATTTACTACCGGTCTTTATTTGAGGAATTACAGTATGTTACCTTGTGTCATGGAGGAGTACACTGGATGTTTTCTACTGAGATGATGTGGCAGCATGTTTGCATCTTAAAATAATCCCAAACTTGCTGTCGTTTTCTCTCGCCTGTCTCTTCTCATGGACCCCTCACTATTTTTGCTGTCTTCCTTCATTTGTAATATGCGCCGTCAGTCTTGTGTCCACAGAAGCAGAAACACAGAGACCTGTACACTGTTAGTTACATTGATTTAACGAAGATTGAGGCAAAGAATTTTGGTTCAAGGATTTTTTTGTAATCAAATTATTCAAGTTATTCAAGGAAACATTTCAGCTCTATCTGCGCCAGAACTGCACACAGTGCACATGCAGACAGAAAGGGGAGAAGGGACAGGGTGCGGGGGCCGGTGTAGGTACAAGAGACAGCGGGATGTGACGGGAGAAAGACGCAAGTCGCAGACAGATGAGAAAGCTTTCTAATCTGTGGGAAATAATGATCTCCCGTTACTCACCGTACATCTTTCCTTCATCTGACAGTATAATCTTCCTCCTTCCACAAGGTGGGTAGATGGCCAGGGCCTCCTGGAAGCTCTGCTCAATGTCGGGGCTCCAGACTCCCTCAGGGTCCCCATCCATGGTCTTATCTCCTCCTGAGTCACTTAGTCGTTCCATGTCGTCGCCTGGGCTCTCACTGCCACTCCAGCTACTGCGTTCCATACTGCTGCTTTGACGGTAATCCCAAATGCTACCAATAATCAAACTACCAATAATAAGAATAAAAGTTGCTGGTAGACTGTAGACAACTCAGCAGGCTGGTCCAAATCCAACTTCAGACAGCAGGAACTCTGAAAAGAAAAATCAAGGCAGACACAAAAAGTGTTTTATTAGCTACAAATAAAATATAAAAAAGTTGTGCACAGCAGAGTGTCCTGGGGGAGAGTGGTTACAGTTCATACCACATTACTGCAACGTCCTGGGTTTGATTCCAGCCTTGGGACCTTTGTTGAATTTCATACCCTCTCTGCCACCATTTCCAGTCTCTTTCTTTTGTCAAATAAAGACAAAAATGTCTTTAAAAAATCATTGGTGGCTCCTATATAAACTCAATGTCACATGGTTCCTAGCTAATGCTCCTAGCTAGCACAATTGTCTTGGGCAGGGCTAAGCGCCGGACGCAGCGATGGTGGCTCTGCAAAATGGTCTCCCCCTCAAAAGAAAACAACTGTTGACACAATACAGTAACGTGTGCTATTTAAAATAGCTGGATACATGGTTAAACGTAATTGCTCCTACCAGTGTATCAGCGTATGTCCATAATCCCCACAATCGGTCCCAAAACAACTCAGTTAGAGAGTAAATGTCGTAAACATATTCTTTGTCAATCTTTACCATAATTTCTGAAAGTATCAAGCCGGCCTGCCTTGTTGTACGATCCAAATATTCTTCCAAACTTGCCATTTTCAGTGTGCTAGCTCAAAGTTTATTGTCAATTCCTGAAATAAACAGGGAATCCCAACACGCAACAAGCGGAAGGTGAGGAACATCCGGCGCGTGAATGTCAGGCAATTATCCTGGAAATGAACTTCCATTTATCCAGACTAGCTGACGTCAGGCCTTGCCAGGAAGGCAAGACCCGGTGCCAGCATGAGCCGCCCACTTTGAACTTCATTTTAGCTCTTTAGAAACCTATGGATTATGTCACTGAAGCAATGTTCATGTTTTATACAGTCTATGGCTGAATGACTCAATTGCAAAGTTGTAGAAATGCTTTGTCCGATGCAAAACCATCACCTAGCTTGAAAATGAACAAGGTTTGAGCACTATGTAAAATTTGTTAATGCTTTTTACATGTAAAATGTGTGTATTTACTTGCTTGAGTGTCTATACTAGTATACTAGTGCTTCATATTGGCTACTAGCTTACTCTAGCCCTCTGTCTATGATGCTGATGATAACAGCTTTTATATGAAAGTAAGCTGATGCAAATCTCTAAATGTGTTTGTGGATAATTTGGACTTTGTGTATGGTTTGTAGCAGTTTTTTTAGTGTTTAGAGTATTACAAAATTTGCTGAATTTTAAGAGCTTTTTTGTTTGTTTTCCCACTCAGCTCTTGTTGTGTGTTTGTGAATATGATACTGTGTGTATTTTAAATAAAGTATTCATGAACCATCAGTGTGAGAGTTGGCCATTGCTTTTGCAGGGGATGCTACAGTAGGCATTTATCCCAGCTGCCAACGAAAAAGTATTGCTTCTTATCATGTAGAAAATAGCCTATTTTGTTAAACTGCTGTGGTAGCCCAACCTTAAATCCACATGCGCATAACTGGTGTTGAGAGACAGACAGAGAGCGACCACTACTACACACAGCTACTACCAGATTTAGGAAGGAAAAAACAGAAACTGAAAGGGGCTTGCCAGCTGCCTACAATTCTTCTTAAATCCCCCACAGCAACAGCAGGGTTGGCGTATCACACACACACACACACACACACACACACACACACACACACACACACACACACACACACACACACACACACACACACAACACACACACACACACACACACAACACACACACACACACACACACACAACACACACAGTGCCAGCTCCTTGGGCGAACACATGTCATTTTGTCTGGTCTTCGACTGTTCACACTTCCCATGCATTGTCCCTTGCCACAGCCTGCAGTTTGAAGTGTATGTCAGTGTGTGTATAATGTGTGTGTCTAAGTAATTTTAATACAATTACACTTGACAACATGCACGTAATGCAGCAGGAAACATTTTGGAGACATTTTAACCCTGTCCGCACACTTGAGCCAAGCACAAAGCTTTTAACAGCTGGGGCAAAGCACTGCAAGGCCCCAAAAAAAACATCTACTGGCTTAGACTCCCAGCCATGTGTAATGAATGAGATCTGCTGGTTTTACTAGAGTTTATCCTCTGGTTCGCTCTTCATGCTTATTCTATTCACCCTCATTTCCGTTTCCTCTCCAACTTCCCACCCTTGCTTTCCTCCCCTCCTGCCCCCCCCCCCCCCCCCTAGCAGTTTACCATTCAAACAAGGATTCATTCATCCAGCCGGCTTTATGGTTGAGCACCAGCAGCAAGATTAGTTTCCTCTACCCCGAGTGTGAGTGTGTTTGTACAAATTTGTATGCTAAAGTGAAGTATCCCTCTTTACAAGGAACAGAGGCTGTGATCATCTTAGATTCATGTTACAATGACTCCACTGATGACTGCTGGTGGAAATAAAAGGATCGCACCATTCATAGAAACTTTTCAAACAACTTCTACAGTATAATCCAATTGTCTGCTATATATTGGTGTTTTCAGTATGTTCTCAACAATCAACATTTTACATTCGGCTTTGTTGGTTAAAGGAGGGTGAAACAATTAAACTTTTCAACTTTCAGCTGTCTTTAAAAGCCTACTGGGGGTGAGTGTTTGATTGTGCTAACTTATCGCATTAAAGCTCCACTCATGAATGTTTAATATACACAATGATTATTATATATATATATATATATATATATATATATATATATATAAATAAATAAAAGTCTGCTAGAAAATGTGAATGCAGCACTACATACTATCCCTACTAAAGCCATAACCGAGACCAATGAGCTGATGAACGCCACAGCAACAGTGATCATAGAGATGATTGGCTATAAGATGAACACCACAAGCCACAAAGA
>NW_022605612.1:351858-351927 GCF_008692095.1 Etheostoma spectabile | reverse complement strand
CCATGGAGGAGAAGGTTAGAGGCCAAGATCAAGGTAAGACGAAGAGAGGTTAGTCAGCTCTCAGAGCTA
>NW_022605612.1:351527-351848 GCF_008692095.1 Etheostoma spectabile | reverse complement strand
TAAGGAAGGGGTTACCTAAGAAATACAACAAGCTGTCAATACCTGAGTCTCTAGAGACTGCCAAACAAAGACATACCGCTCTGGCCACCCGCCTAAAGAGATACAAGAGAGAAGCAGAAGCCAGGAGAATAATCTGGATGTTCTTCACCGAACCATCCAAAGTGTACTCTCAATGGCAGGGTTATAACATAAGATCAGATCCACCCAGGGCTGAAACTGAACAGTACTGGATGAACATATGGGAGAAAGAGGCATCCCACAACACAAATACTCAGTGGCTAGTGGATCTAAGAACAGATCACAGCAATCTCCCAGAACAAG
>NW_022605612.1:351350-351517 GCF_008692095.1 Etheostoma spectabile | reverse complement strand
CATTACAACGGCAGACATCCAAGAAAGAGTGGCAGGTATGAAGAGCTGGACCGCACCAGGCCCTGACATTATCCACACCTACTGGCTGAAGAAACTAGCTGCACTCCATGAACGCCTGGCAGTGCAAATGAACTTACTGCTGATGGATGGGACCCACCCAGAATGGT
>NW_022605612.1:351217-351340 GCF_008692095.1 Etheostoma spectabile | reverse complement strand
ACGGACAATCCTGATCATGAAGGATCCCCAGATGGGAACAATCCCATCCAACTACCGGCCAATAACCTACCTCTGCACAACATGGAAGCTCCTGTCAGGCATCATAGCGGCTAAGATGAGTAG
>NW_022605612.1:351046-351207 GCF_008692095.1 Etheostoma spectabile | reverse complement strand
CACATGGCTCAATACATGCACAGGGCCCAGAAGGGAATAGGCAGTAACCCTAGAGGAGCCGAGCACCCACTACTGGTGGATAGCGCAGTCATTTGAGACTGCAAGACCAGGCAGACCAATCTGTGCACTACCTGGATTGACTACAAGAAAGCCTACAACTC
>NW_022605612.1:350906-351036 GCF_008692095.1 Etheostoma spectabile | reverse complement strand
TACATGGATACTGGAATGCTTGGAGATGTACAAGGTCAACAGGACACAAATAGCCTTCATCAAGAACTCAATGAGGCTGTGGAAAACAAGTCTGGAAGCCAACGCAAAGCCAATTGCACAAGTCACCATC
>NW_022605612.1:350629-350896 GCF_008692095.1 Etheostoma spectabile | reverse complement strand
TATACCAAGGCAATGCACTATCCCCACTGCTGTTCTGCATAGGCCTGAACAGCCTCAGCCAGATCATCACAAAGACTGGCTAAGGATACCGATTCCGAAGCGGAACAATCAGTCACCTCCTTTACATGGATGACATCAAGCTGTATGCCAGAAATGAGCGAGACATCGACTCACTGATCCACACTACCAAGATCTACAGCAACGACATTGGAATGTTGTTCAGACTGGACAAGTGTGGTCGCATGGTATCAAAAAGAGGGAAGATGA
>NW_022605612.1:350393-350619 GCF_008692095.1 Etheostoma spectabile | reverse complement strand
CGGGATTGAACTACCAGAAGGCCACATTGCAGATGTTCAGGATAGCTACAAATACCTTAGGGTGCCAAAGGCTAATGGAAACCATTAGGAGGTAGCAAGGAAGACCGCCACAGCCAAATACCTACAAAGAGTGTGGCAGGTCCTGAAAAGTCAGCTGAATGGGAAAAACAAGATCCGAGCCATCAACACATATGCCCTGCCAGTCATCAGATACCCCGCTGGTATA
>NW_022605612.1:347957-350383 GCF_008692095.1 Etheostoma spectabile | reverse complement strand
CAAAGGAGGAGATAGAGGCTACTGACATCAAGATGAGAAAGCTCCTCACAATGCATAAAGGGTTTCACCCCAAATCCAGCACCCTGAGACTGTACACCAAGCGTAGCGACGGAGGCTGAGGGCTATTGAGTGTCAAGACCAGGATGAAATGACAAAGATCCAGGAGTACATCAAAAAAGCTGGCCCCCAAAGATGAAGGGCTTAGTGAATACAGCAGAAACCCAAAGGTGAGGACAAGGAAGATGAAGAACCGTCATGGAGGGACAAGCCGCTGCACGGCGTGTACCACAGACAAATAGAAGAAGTGGCTGATATCAAGAAATCCTATCAGTGGCTGGAAAAGGCTGGACTGAAGGACAGCACAGAGGCACTAATCATGGCAGCACAAGAACAGGCACTCAGTACAAGATCAATAGAGGCTGGGGTCTACCACACCCGGCAAGACCCCAGGTGCAGACTGTGCAAGGATGCCCCTGAGACAGTACAGCAAAACAGCAAGGTGTAAGATGCAGGCAGGAAGTGCGTACATGGAACGCCATAACCAGGTAGTTGTCATAGTGTAGGAACATTTGCCACGAGTAGTCCCAAGGTCAAAATGGAAGACACCTCCTAAGGTAGTCAAGAATGACCGAGCTAAGATCCAGACTGACAAACTGGTGATGGCTAACCAACCAGACATCGTGTTGATCAACAAACACGAGAAGGAACACGAGAAGCTTGAGAAATACCAAGGGCTAAAAGAGGAGCTAAAAAAGATGTGGAAAGTAAGAGCAACAGTGGTGCCAGTGCTAATCGGAGCACTGGGGGCTGTGACCCCCAAACTGGGAGAGTGGCTACAGCAGATTCCAGGTAAAACATCAGAGGTCTCTGTCCAGAAGAATGCTGTCCTAGGAACAGCTAAGATACTACGCAAAACCCTCAAACTCCCAGGCATATATATATATATATATATATATGTGTGTGTGTGTATGTCATGTGAAAGTTGTTTCCTTTTAGCTCAATGTTTAGTTAGTTCTCATGTTATTTTTTTAGAGACATTTTTAAAATTAAAGCTGCAAGCAACGTTGGACGGGCCCTCACTAATCTGCGCGCGTGGGGGTTACTGGCGCACGCCACTCCTTGCAACCGTGCATTTGCAAATCATCACCAATGAAAAAGGAACTCCCTGCTGAGTTCAATGACACCTCACACAAGACTCTACCTTAACTGGGTCACCAGTTATGAAAGGGTCGTGGCTTTACCATAGGGGCGGGCCAAAGCATCACCAATAAAGACGGAACTCTCTGCTGAGTTCAATGACACCTCACGCAAGACTCTACCTTAAATGGGTCACCAGTTTTGAAAGGGGGGTGGATGAGTGGGCGTGGTTAAAGTATCGGGGCGGCTCAGTATCACATGTGGACCACACATAAGTTTCATGTAAATCGGATGATGTTTATCATATAAGGCTGGTTTCCTGTTGCAAGTTGGTAGACAAAAGTCAATACTGGCCTGTATATGTCCTCAGGCCTGGACTTGTTGATTGTGGGAAATTTCAAGCAGATATGACAATGTACACTGTAGTTACAGCCACTTTCTCGTTCATCGCTAAACACTCAAAATGGCCACCAGGCCATGCCCACACCTTTTGATGAAAAGTTTCTTTTAATAATTTGTCATCGTTAAGGTCTTTAGATGTCTTTTGGTGAGTTTTTGAATATGTTAAGCCCCTCAAAAAAGCAATTCATTTTCACAGAACTCCGCACACTAGCCTCATCTCTCTCCTCTGCTGCTACTTGGTGACTTCAACATCCATATAGACTCCCCCACCTGCAAGCTGTCATCAGAATTCACCACTTTACTGGACGACTTCACTCTCATCCAACATGTCACATTCCCCACCCATGACAAAATACACATCCGCAACCTGGTTTGCTCCATCAACCTGCCTGTGCTGGACCTCCATCCATGCCTCTTTCCCCTCTCTGATGACAAACTGATACGGTTCATCATTCCTTCTCCAACCGCACGCCCACGCATCCTTCGAGAAATCACCTTCCGCAATCTTAAATCCATTGATCCCCACCATCTCTCTGACCTGCTCTCCTCCACTCTCCACCTGGACTCAACTCTCTCCTCACCTGATGATCTCACAAACCACCTCAACTCCGTCTTGTCTTCCTCCCTTAATACTCTGTCCCCCCTCAAAACAAAACCGTCACCTTTAACACCTCGTCACCCTGGTACACACTTGCACTCCGGAAAATGAAATAAACTGGCCGCCAACTTGAACGCCTGAAAAAAAAAATCATCTCTCACAGTCCACCATGACGCCTATAAACTCTACCTCACTGCCTACAAAGAGGCTCTCATTTCTGCCAAATCTGCCTACCTCTCCTCCATCTTGACCAACCCCTGTCATAACTCCAGAACCCTCTTCTCCACAA
>NW_022605612.1:347363-347947 GCF_008692095.1 Etheostoma spectabile | reverse complement strand
CATCAAGCCTCGGACCAACACCCACCCTACTTCTTCTCCGGATCTCTGCAACTTATTCCTTCACTTTTTTGCAGACAAAATTAACACCATTTATCAGTCTCTATCCCCTGCATCTGACCTCCCAGTATCTACTCCAGTGCCTACCATGGACCCTCCTCTCCCTATCCGGCCTGACCTCCCTTCTCCTCCTCCACACTGCCTCCTCTCCCAGTTTGACCTGGTCACCACCCCTGATATCTCTAAACTCATCAGCTCTTCCAAACCCACTACCTGCTCACTGGACTCCCTACCTACTCCTCTCTTGAAGTTATGCCTCCCCGTCCTCTCCCCCTACCTCACTAACCTCTTCAACTCCTCTCTGTCCCTTGGAACTGTCCCCTCTGCTTTCAAAACTGCTGCTGTCACCCCAGTCCTTAAAAAACCTGGTCTGGATCCCTCTTCCCTTAATAACTACCGCCCTATATCCAACCTCCCCTTTCTGTCTAAAACCCTCGAACGTATAGTTGCCTCAAAATTACAAACTCATCTCCTTGCCAATAACCAATTTGAACCCATCCAATCTGGTTTTCGCCCCCTCCACAGCA
>NW_022605612.1:347134-347353 GCF_008692095.1 Etheostoma spectabile | reverse complement strand
TCTGCTCAAAGTCTTCAACGACCTACTCACATTGCTGACACCGGTTCCCTCAACATCCTTACTCTTTTTGACCTGAGTGCAGCCTTCGATACTGTGAGCCATAACATCCTGCTCACCAGACTCTAAGACCTTGGTATCGAAGTTACTCTGCCCCCTTCTTTTCATCATCTACATCCACCCCCTTGGTCAGATACTCCGCCATTTCAACCTGAACTTTCA
>NW_022605612.1:347031-347124 GCF_008692095.1 Etheostoma spectabile | reverse complement strand
ATGCCGATGACACCCAGATCTACCTCAGCACCAACTCGCCCCACAATCCCCCCCCTCTCCCACATCAACTCCTGTCTGTCAGCGATCAAAACC
>NW_022605612.1:334273-347021 GCF_008692095.1 Etheostoma spectabile | reverse complement strand
ACAACTTCCTCAAACTAAACAGCAATAAAACAGAATTCCTCCTCAAAGGCTCCAAATCCACTCTCAGCAAAGCCAATAACCCCACTCTCACCATTGACGGCACCGTCGTCTCCCCATCTCCCCAGTAGGGGTGCACGATATTCAAAAAAATGTGATATTGCGATATCGATAATGAATATTGCGTGCAAGCGCTGTCATCGCACACACAAGTCTATGTGAGATATATAAATTTCAGACCATAACCACTTTATCCTACAACAATGGATGATTAAAAAAATCACTGATTTAGACAAAAGAACGTTTGAACCAGGAGGTTGGTAGATTAAATATTTAATATAAATTAAATTAATATTTAATAAAGCGGATTAGAACTACCAAGCTCGCACCAGCTAAAGCCAAGCATATAGCGATTGGAGAGTGTCAGGAGAGGTTTGAGAGATGGTCCTGTCAGTGCCCTTCTTGCAAACTGCGGACCACCGTACACCCAATGTTGACTCATGATGTGGAGTAGAGCAGAGGAGGGACGCTGACAAGCAACAGGGTCCTACCCCCGTGTGCAGAACTGAGTCATGCAAAGCAGCTTCTGAGACTATGAGCAATAAAGAATACTAATTTTTTTAATGGACCACAGATGGAAATGCAGTTCAGGGGCTAATTTTTGTGTGTGGGGGTGTGTGGAGAGAGCAGAGCATATGTTAGCTGTAAAGGATGTAATTGGGGCAGAGAGAGGATAGATGGATCACATCAGCAGCCCATACAATGTACAGTTAATAAATGGAATAAGCCTTAAACACATTCACATGCACACAAAAACACATGTGGTTTCTGTCTTGGTGCAAGGCTCCTGAGTTCACACTTATAAATTGTGTGGTATTGCTGAACCTCCCGAGGCTCTCTTTCTACTGGGGAGAATATGTCTTAGAAGTGTGTGCGTGTTGTGTTTGTGTGCATATGACAGTAACCCCGCAGAAAAGGCCACACTAGGCTGGTTTGACTCAGCAAAAAATGGTGGAAGAAGAAGAATAACGGAGAAGGATGGAGAGAAGAGCTGCTAGCTAAACCTTTTACGATCACATTTCTAGAAATTATGCACTTCACTGTATCAGTGTACAATCCATGACCAATACTGTGTGTGCATAAATGTTAATGCTTCTGTGAGAGGAGATGGTGAAATAATGAGGAGTGCATGCTGTAAATCATGCCTCTTCACCTTTCATAAAGCAATGTTCTCTCACTTCCTCTTTCCTTTCAAGTATGTATTAGCGCAGAAGAAAGAATAAAAAAAGCTGTTGTTTTGCTGCTTTTGATTGTCCCAATGAATATCTGCCTTTAACATGATTTTATTTTTATTTATTTATCTCAAAACAATCAACAATGTTGCAAAAGAAAAAAAACCAAATAAACTAAAAAATGTAAAATCTCAAAATAAAACAACGATCGAATTCAACAAAAACTAAAAGGATTGTTCAAGAGGGCAGATGGAAGCAATAAGATTATTTGGTTTGTCCCTATTTAACAAAATCATATCATTAAAGCAAATAGATATGCAAATACAGCATACATTTCTTCCAGTCTAGAATAACTTACAAAAATATACAACAACACTACAATTCAATTCCTATGTTAGTTCTGTCTTGAAATCAGTTCAGAAGTAATCAAACCAACAAGTTGGAAAGACTTTCATAAAGGTAATATATGCAAGATAAATTTATCACTAATGACGAACTGAAATTGGACCATTGAACTATAGTAATGCAGATACGTGCACAGAGCCAAGACAAAATGATGAGTAAGGAGTAAAGTACTTATTGTTTCTAGTAGAAATGGAGGCACAAGAAAACAGTTAAGTCTGCAGCTTCAACTGGATTTGTGGTTAAAGTGTAGTTTTCTAAGATATCTGCTTGATATTTACGTTCATGTTTGCTTTTTAGAAGTTGTGCTATGTTATTGCCAATGAAGACCCAACTTCACTTGATTTTTGCCGCTTAAAAAACACCCACACAGTTTACTCAAGATGCAGCTTAAAAAACACGGTTTTGAGTCCTGTTGATGAAATTGTCACATGGTTGATGGTTGTGTAGCCTTGTGATACCCCTTCCCACTAGCCAAAAATCAACTAGAAGCACTAACATCTGGCTTTTGGCTAGAATGGAATTCCCCTCCCAGGAGAATTAATCTGCAGTAGGCACAGGTATTTCTCGGCAGCCATGAAACGGATACCCAGGTAAATGTGCTACTTTCAGCCCTTTTCTGGGCGCAATGCGTGACACTATAATTTTACTATGAGTTGAGCGACTCAAGCCACAATCAGAGCGGTCAAGGACAATGTCCTCATCTGATTCATGTGTAGTTCACTCTCCATGATCCTTCCTACTGGATGGTTTTATGACTCTAGCTACAGAATCTCCCATAGTTCAGTTTTTAAGCCAGGAATACACAAAGAGGTAGCAATACTGTAGGCAGGGAAGAAAAGACTGCTAGTAAAAATGAACGGAAACAATCCGGATGTTAAAATATATTATTAAAAAATTCTGTGTATCATATTATGAAAAAGGAAATACAGTCAGCATATTCGTCATGCCTTAAAGATGCACTCAATGCCTATTAGTAAGTAAATAATGTAAGCCTATGGCCATGTGTCACGTACTGTAGCTCTCCGCTGTGAGCACCGTCGCAGAGAGTCGTGGGCAGGGAAAAAGAGCAGCTAAAACACAAAGTTAGCACTAGCAAGTTAAATAGCAGTTAGAAATATATTATAAAGCCTATTTTCGTTTTGTCATTACAAAAAGTTTTAACGTTTCATGATATTGTTTTTAACTGTGACGTTTTTAGTTACGCCGTGTGGACTAGCCAGACCCTCATTGCAGTGCTGTGGAGGGAGGTCTAACAATGCGAGACTACCTTGTGATTTATCACTTGATCACTGTACAGTAATGTTTGAGCTGTATCACTCACGCAGCCAGGATCCTTTTTAGAATTAGATCAAGCAGAATACATCAAATAAATAAGTAACAATGCAGAAATAATTGTAAATGGCAAAAAACAGAGTAGTTCACAAAGTTTCATCAACTATAATACGCACAAATGTAGTAAAAGAGTCACTTTGTATTTTTAGATTTGTTCTCATAGTGACCAGTGTGAAGCTCAGGGACAGTACAGTAGCTCTGGCTGAAATCATATTCTTAAATACTGTACATCTGACGTTTGAAAAAAACATGAGGTGCACATGATGGTCTGCTGGGGGCTGTTAAGCGTCAAGATAAATGAAGCACCCATAATCTGTCACTGACGTAACACTTTAGTCACACATAAAGCACATGAGTAAAAATTAGTGTTTGGAAAAAAAAAATCTAAAATAAGAAGCAGAAAACAAGAAATATCACCCAGAGTGCTGATAATTCTATACCAATGTAAGGGACAACTTACAACATGGCAAAACATGTTAAAGTGGAGCAATGTTTGCTTTGAGGATATCAGAAAATCCTCTTGTATTGCATAAAACCTGTGTGTAAATGGTGTGCCAAAGTTGGAGCAGTAAAAACAGATGCTGTTGAGTAGTTCATAGAAGAATGAGTGAAAGGAACTGACTGCTGTGATAACACATTCAACTGTCTACCAACAGGATCCCCTGCTGACACACACAGACACACTATAACTGTCAACCAGTATTCTAAATGTGAATATATATATTTGAATTTTAAAAAGCAACAGAGATTCAAAAAGGTTAGGGCAGCAGCTGAATATGTGAAAATCATGATACAATTATGTTGGGCAAGATTAAAATCATGGTTATTTAACACGATTACTCATTGACTTTGGAAACATGTTGCCATTATTCAATATGAAAAAATAGTAAAACAATTGAACAAAATAACAGTGAAAACACCTTGAACGTTTCCTCACACTTTTCCATTTTAATTTAGAACTCAAGACAAAAAAAGATTTTACTTGCCAAACAAATGTGCAAAATAATCATTTTTTCTTGATTATTCTGGTTTTGTGATCGCTAGGAGCTGAAATTGTAATCAGGATTACAAATTTAATTAATTGCATAGCCCAATGTTGATGCATCTCACTTCCCTTATTTGATAGCTCTCGCTCCTCGCTGAACAGAAGGTATTCTGTTCCTTCCTTGTGAAGCTCTTCTTTCTGCCCTGAGGCTATAACCCCCAATTTCCACGGTTGCAGAACGTCTGCGGATTCGCTCCGCTAGGTGTCAGCTTGTTCTCCGTCGTCCGTCAATACCCACCAGGTCCGGATTTGTTTGACGAACGGCGGCCATGACCCCACGGGATCTCGTAGAATAGAACCACAAAACCAACAGTTTTTTTTTCCATCCATAGGAGTAGAGGGAAAAGTTACTGTGGTGTGTTTTCAAGGTGTAGTGCCGGAAAATATGATCCGCCGTGAGCCGGTCCATTTATTTGAAAATTGAACGGATGTTTGTTTGTCCTGTGCTCAACTTCCGTCCCACACTATCTGCCATGTGCTAAATTGCTGCAAAGCTCTCTGGCGTCCGGCAAAAATAAAGTTCTGCGCATGCTCGGAGGGCTGCTCACTGCGAAGTTGGGATGGAGTTGGAACGCAGCGTTCCGCAGTGGAAACACACACATTGATTTCAATTGAAACCTTTTGACTTTGAGCCGTGTGGAGTGAATCGCAGACGTTCCTCAACGGTGGAAATTGGGGGTAAGCCATCAGTACACAAAATAATATAATTTCAATTCAATTTTATTTAGATAGCGCTAAATCACAATAAAAGTTATTCATTGCGCTTTCATAAATGAACGGGTCTAGACCATACTCTGTAATGTTATACAGAAAACCCAACAATTCCCACCAAGAGCAAGCACTAGGCGCAGAGGCAGGAAAAACTTCCTTTAAGAGCAGAAACCTCGAGCAGAACCATGGCTCAGGATGGGCGGTCATCTGCCTCAACGGTTGGAGGTGAGAGAAAAGAAGAGAGAGAAAGACAGACAGACAGACGACAGATAGAGAAGAGGACATGGAATTGTAGCAGGGTGTGAGCAGGAACATGGAGGCAGCAGGTGACTCCAACCACAGATCCAGACTCCACAGCTCCAGAGCCATAACCACCTGCAGGAAGCGAAAGGAGGAGAGAGGAGAGGGCGAGAGAGCACAAAGACTACGTGGCGATAGAGCACAAGACTCCGGGATAGGGAAGAAGTCAAGTTAGTAACATGCATTAATGGGATGAGGTTGAATACATGAGAAGCCTTCCCAAAAAATGCTGCTGAAAGTGTTGTTTAACTCCAGCTATACAACTGACAAATTAATGTGACGCTTCAAAGGAAGGACATCTCACTCCACTAAACACATTTCCTTGTTTCCTCTCCTCCCTTGATTTCCTTGCATCTCTCTCGTGCTTCCTGGGGGACGACAAGACGTGAGGACGGAAGGCAAGTGGAGGAGCCGGAGATGCAATAAGAGAACTGGATGTACCTAAAACGTAAATGTCTAACTGGAAAGATGACGAGATACAGGAATTTCTTTGGTTATAGCAATGCTGAAAACCGTCAGACACATTTGTGAAAATGGAAGAGACTGTGCCGTTGACCAAAATTGTAAAAAGGACCAAGATTAAAACGGTTTGTAACCGAGGTTAATCTGATCACTTCCTGCTTCCTGCACGTTCCAGAAAGGGAGAGAGGAATAACCTTGCAGTGTAGTTTTACATTACATAGAACACTATTTTATTCTTTATTTTGTGTTGGTATTTGATCTTTTAAAATAAATTTTTATATTGAAATAAATATATCATAGGGTAGTTATGTCTTCCGTTGTATTGGTCCTCTTATGGACAATGTGCAAAAATAGATATTCAAAAGTATTCACTCCACAGTGCTGCGGAAGAGGGTCTGGCTTGTCCAATCAGCATTCCGGGACAGGATAAAAAACAGGCTCTTGGTTTATTGCCTTTTTTTTAAAAAACCAAAAACACAATCGTCTTGACTGTGCTAAGTGCCGGACGGAGCAACGGTGCTTCTGCAAAATAGCCTTGGAAGGAACTTCTTTTGTGGAACATACGTACGTTCAAAGGTTGTTTTAGTCATTAGAATAGTAGATGGTAACTGAGATTTGCGAAAACTCTTGCAAGACTGCTGGCTGACGACCTATCCTTACATAACCAATTGAGGCCAGTGCCTAAACTTAACCTTTAAAGTTAACACCTAATGTCAACCATCTAGTGAGACTTTTGCAAGTCTTCGGCCTTGGGTCTAATCAGGCACAACCCACCATGGGCTTTGACATTTTGTGTTCTGCTGTCGCGGAAACTGTGGACTTGTTATGCGGATTTGCACGCTGTTCCACTAATGCTACAATCATGTATGCACATATCTGTGATCTAGCAATTGTGCCATTTGGCTGTCTTATATACCTTCTAAAGACAATTTATATAATGGCGGTATTCCACTGGTGGTATACTCGCCTCGACTCTACTCGCCTTTTTTGGTTTCCAAAATGTGGGCTTCCCGCTTTTACCCCTGTTGTGCATCAGTGCATAACATTCATACAACCTTACTGGCCTGGTTAAGAATATGAGGGAGGTGGCAGCATGCACATTGATGCTCACAAACACATACATGTAGGTTGGCATTGGTGGAAGCCAGTAGTGCTGTAAAAAAGAAGTGTGAGAGAAAGAAAGCAACAGGGAGAGCATGTGAGTCCAAGGCGCTGCAGGCTGTGGCTGGATGCCCTGTGGTGTGTTCTCCTGGAGGCCTGGACTGACAACAGAAGCCTGCTGTCCTGGCTGAAGTAGGTCCGGGCCTGCCTGGTGACAGAGAACACAGAGGGGAGGGGCACCCAGAGTGCAGAGGAGGTCACCCAGTCAGAGTTGATTGTTGTGTGACTAATGTCTCTCTCCAGCGTCCATCTGCTGCTGAGCCCCTCTCTGCTCACATCTCCTGTGCCTCATTGTGATTCTTTGTCAACCATCAAAACTATCTCTGCCCTTCCACCTACTCATTCCTGATTCACCATTATGAGCAGCTACAAAGTCTTACAGTCCCAAGTGGCATTCATTGCAGTGACATTTCATCTAATTAAAAATTAGAATTTGGTTTCACCGCTCTTTAATCCATTGAAAGTTTGTGTAAGTACTCTACGTTCAAAGTACTATTAGCTAGTAGTGTTTTTTTGCAGGTAACAAACAAACTAGCGGCTATAATCAATATTTTATTCTTTTAAGATTATTTTTTAGGCATTTCGGCCTTATTTTTGACAGGGCAGCTGAAATATGAAGGGGTCAGAGAGAGGGGAATGACATACTCAGCAAAGCGCCGCAGGTCGGAGTCAAACCTGGGCCCGCTGTGTTTAGGAGTAAACCTCTATTTATGGACGCCCACTCTAGCAACTTTGCTATCTGGGTGCCCTATAATCAATATTCTAATACAAAACATAGTTAGAGGGCCACACACTGTAAACCTAGCAAGGCTATCACCTGATTCTGCAGTTCCTACAGACCTTTTTGGTTTTAGTTTTTTTCAGCATGTTAATTTCAGCTGTAACTCTCACTGCTCTCATTATGCTGTTTTGCCATACCATACTGGTTCAGAATTGCAATTTTCAGAGAAAAGCTCTAAAAACAGCTACAAATTACAAGATCATGCAAGAATCACGGGATCACATATCACACGAAAATCTATCTTTAGTTGTCATGCTTGAATTAATGCATTTGTGTCTATCTACAATCTTGCTGCTCAGGTGAGAAGCTACTGGTTTAGGTGTGTGTGTTTAATGGACAGTTTTTTTTTTTGAAAGTGCCTTTGGGTTCCAATGATGGTTAAAAAATCACAGTAGGCTACTTTACCTGCTAGCACCAAACAGCAAACTAAGTTAGCATTAGCTGATAAATATAGAGCGTTTAGACACAATCTAACCCTCGGAGTTGGTCAACAGCAGAACAATATTATATATACTGTATATGTAATGTGCTGTATTATATAGCACTTATCTAGTCTTAACGACCACTCAAGCGCTCTATTTTATATCATACAGGATACATCTCACCATTCACACACATTCATACATTGTGGCGGAGGCTGCCGTACAAGGTGGCCTCCTGCTCATTAGATAAACATTCACAACACATTCACACTCCGATGCGCAGCATCGGGAGAACTCAGGGTTCAGTGTCTTGCCCAAGGAACTGCAACATGGGACTGCCGGGCCAGAGATTGAACCCCCAATCTTCGAATTGACAGGCAACCGTTATAACACTGAGCCACAGCGCCCCTATACAGTACAATATAACAATATTTAGTAACACATAACCCTAAGTAAAAATTAGTTTGTGTTGTGCAACACATTTAATTTAGTGATGCTTATATGTCGACATAGTCAAGCTTGAACTTTTGAACTTACAAAGGTGAAAGATGAACGTTGGTGCAAGACTGCTAGCTAGACTATCTGTTGAATCTGAGTTTTCTGTTGCACAACTAAAACAACTTTTGAAGTACATATGTTCCACCAAACAAGTTCCTTCAGCGGCACCGTGCGACGCCCATGCAATTGTGATTGGTTTAAACACATGCCAATGAACCAGAGAACGTTTCTTCCATCCCAGAATGCTGTGTTGACTAGCCAGACCGTCGTCCGCGGAGCTGTGGAGGATTATTATTGCTTCTGTTTAAATTATAATTGTTGTTATTGAACCATAGTTTTAATTTGTTCAGTTCTGAAGGGATCTCCTGTAGTAAATAATCCAATCATCAGCAAACAAAACAAGCTTTTAAAGGTGCAATGTGAAATATATTTACTGGAATAATCAAAATTACCACATGTGTCATCAGAAAATTAAGAGAATGCAAAGTTGAAATACTATCTTTTCTGACAACAATGCTGAAGCCAGTATTTTCTCCTTATGAAGTTCCTTCTGTGACGAAATGTCTGTTGTGTGTTTTGGCCTGTGTGTCAGTATCACTGTCTATTTTGACAGCCGGCCGGATTGCAACGATACCTTAAAAATGCAAACCCAGCGAGCCACAGCTGTAGGACAGCGTGGAAGCGGCATACAAAGAACGGTGTTGGATTGGGACACAGTGTTCTCTACAGGCGCTTTGCGATGTATGTACTGTTAGTTATGTTATTGTTGCTAACGTTACCACGCCCGCTTCAAGGTTATAATATGTTGGACAGAAGAGAATTCCCACTTTCTTCCAAACTGGAATGTAACCATAACGTGTAAGTACAAGTAGTAACAACAATCTGCCCCCTGCCGAATTTGTCACCCACTTTGTTCAGCGGGGGTAGCTGACAGACAGTGATTGTACCCTTGTAACAGGACTGTGAGGTTTGAGGTCTTTTTAGCGGCTGTTGTAGTGACGTTAAGGAGTTTTCCGGGTCGATTTCAATTTTAGGGGCCGAGCGCCAACAACGGCGAATGCCCTATTGAAACTGAAGTAATTATTATTATTTATAATAATATAATAATAATAATAATAATAATAATAATAAAATAAATAATAATAATAAATTGAATTTTATAGCGCTTTTCCCAAGCTCAAATTCGCTTTACAGAGTAGAAACAGTAGATAAATATATAAAAACACAATAAATAAAAATAGGATAGGCAGAACAGAGAGATGGGTCTTCAGACGGGACTGAAAAAATGATGAGGACTCAGAGATGCGGATCTCATGGGGGAGGGAGTTCCAGACCTGGAGCTGCCCTGGAAAAGGCCTGTCCCAAACTGTGGAGCTTTGATGGGACGTAGAGGAGACTGGCTGAGGTGGATCTGAGGGACCGTGAAGGGGTGGTAGGGGGAGAGGAGGACAGTAGGATGACGGGGCAAGGTGCCAAGGTGTGGGCAAGTGATGTGGTGCCAGAAGTGGAGCGGGTGATGAGTCGTGCGGCTGAGTTCTGAACCAGTTGGAGCCTTTAATGGAGGTTGAGCTGATGCCGAGGAGTACTGAGTGTGCAATAGTCAAGTCATGAGGAGATGAAGGATGAGTAAGTCTTTCGGCAGCAGAGGGAGTGAGAGGGTCTGATTTTGGCAATATTTCGAAGGTGAAGAAGGAGGTTTTGATGACTTGACGGATGTGTGAGCTCAAGGGAGAGGGTTAAACAAAAATCACACCAAGGTTGCAGGCGGGGAGTAGGGGTGCACAAGATATCGAATCAGTATCGTTATCGCGAATCACGTTGCTCGATATCATTATCGAAAGTCCGCGATAATTCTTTTTTTATGCGTCCCGTCCGACACGCAGACGGAGTTCTGAAGGAAAAAGAAATTGAGCGGAAGTGCGTAGAGGGCGGAGCCAGGTAGCGTCGCGCCTCCGCTGGAACATAAATCAGTGAAGAAATAGACAGAGACAAAACGAAGCGAAAGAAAAGCAAAAGACCTAAAGAAGAGAGAGTGAAGGGAGCAAAAGAAGAAAACACAAAGTAAGAAAATGAGTGTTGCTCAGGGACAAGACAAAATAACAGAGGTTGAAGGGAAAACTTTAGTGGCCAAAAGTAACAGTTGCGTCCAGAGCATCAGGTGGCTCTAACGCCTGACAACGGGAGCAATATAAAGAAGGCTGCGGAACTCGATGGCAGAGGCTACAATGTTTTGGACAACCTGTTGCACAATGCTGTTGGTAATTATTAAATTAATTGTAACTTTCATTAAATGATAAGGGATAGGATTTTTATTAGGTATACACTGACATAATATTGTATAGATCTCGAGCTGACACAATCATATATTTATTTTATGTGAACACAATGCAATAAAACTGAAAAAATAAGACCCATTTAAATAAACGTTATTTCTTTTTCATTAGTATTGTTGCTATAACTTGTTTTAATAGATACAAGATGCTAATACATGTATTCAGGGTGTAGTCTCAAGTCGGTCTTGGACTCAAGACGTTTTCTATGGACTCGGACTCGATAGTATTTGGACTCGGACTTGTCTCGGACTCGGCCACTGGTCTTGCCCAATATGACTTTTGGTCTCGACCGAGTCAGGGTGTCTTTATTAGTTGATGATAATATTGGAGGGAAAGTGAAACACAGTCCAGGTTGGATATTGTCGGCTTTTTACAAGTCACGAAGCTAACGTTAGAAACGCTACGCCGGGTTTGCTAACGTTAGCGCACCCGCGTTAGCCTAGCTTACTAACGCTAGGTAAATTTACGGCTGCCTTCGGAGTTTCCTATATCTGCGTCCACGTTGTCAACATAGACCTGTGGCGTTAGTTGAGCCATCATTGTATACATGAAATAGCTTTGCGCCTACGAGATGGGTGGGTTGTTCTTCGTGTTGTAAAAAGCTAACTGGCTGTAGTTAGCCCGTTTGTATGCTAGTGACATTAGCTAACGTTGCCGAGCCGGTGTGTGTGTGAACGTGTGTGATCGAACGAACATATGTTAAATTACACGCTGTTCATGTTGTTTAACCAAACTTGTTTTCTGAAAAACATGTCTTTCTATTAACCCACGTCCAAATAACATAGAATACATTAGTTTTTAGGGAAGCCATAAACCAACATCGGGCTACAACTCTGTAATAGGTCCCTCATTTCTACACTACATCCGGAGTGAAGCTATGTTGTCATTTAGTTGCTCAAATGCTCAGTACTAGTACCATATCAGGTCTAATGCTCTACTAGTACTACTGTAGCAGTATTGTCTATGTAGCTATTATGAGTTATCACTATTGATATCAAGGGGAATGGCAAATGGATGGTCTTGATACTGTCATGCATAAGACCTTTTTTTTCTGTCCTGGAACTCGGTCTTGACTCGGACTCGAACCTCTCTGGACTCGGTCTCGAACCTCTTTGGACTCGGTCTTGACTTGGACTCGACTAGTCCTGGTCTTGGACTGTCTTGGACTCAACAAGGTTGTCTTGACTACAGCCCTAATGTATTTGCCTTGAGTGATGACCAGTGGTGGAATTTAACAAGTAGACTATACTCAAGTACTGTTCTATGTGAGTTAATTGTACTTACTTGAGTCTTTTCATGCCACTTTAGTTACTTGTTACTTTCAAATTTAGATTTTTTTGCACACAAAACAGTTTTAAAGTAAAAGTATTATAAATGTAACTACACACAGCCATAACGGGCTATTAGTCCAGCGAAATGATTAGACCATTAAACACACAAGTATTTACACTTTCTAAAATGTGATGATTTTCAGCTTGAGTACTTTTACTTTAATACTACTTTATATACACTTACCGATGATATACTTGCATGCTTTTGCAGGACTTTTACTTCTAAAGAGTAATTCTACAGTGTGGTATTAGTACTTTTACTTAAGTAAAGGATCTGAATACTTCCTCCACCATGGTGATGACTATCACATCATCATACAGGGGGAAACATGTGAGGCTCATCGTTCACGTCTAACAGCTATGGTTGACATGCTCGCTTTTGACTTGCAATCTGTAGTCACCTGGGAATTGCCTTCTAAAGGCGGATGCACGGTTGGTGATGGGCCTGTTTCTCTTGACATTTCTTTTTGTTTTTTTTAGATTCATTTTATTTGTTCAACATTTCTGTTCTATAAACACGCTCATTTATTTATTTATACTGTACAACCAGTAAAATGTCCTGTTCGGTAGTAGACATGGTTCTTATTTATTATTCATGTTGTACCAGTCCAATATGACTGTCTGTTGACTAAACCTTGTGTTGTAAAAATTTGTTTAAATTGTTATAATCTATTTTTATGGTTTTCCCATAACTTTTGTAATTTACATATGTTTAAAATATCGAAATTAATATCGATA
>NW_022605612.1:321857-334248 GCF_008692095.1 Etheostoma spectabile | reverse complement strand
TGGTTGTACAGTATAAAATAAATAAATGAGCGTGTTTATAGAACAGAAAATGTTAGAACAAATAAAATGAATCTAAAAAAAACAAAAAGAAAATGTCAAGAGAAACAGGGCCCATCACCAACCGTGCATCCGCCTTTAGAAGGCAATTCCCAGGTAGACTACAGATTGCAAGTCAAAAAGACGAGCATGTCAACCATAGCTGGTTTAAGACGTGAACGATGAGCCGTCACATGTTTCCCCCTGTATGATGATGTGATGTAAGTCATCACCAGTGGTGGAGGAAGTATTGTGCAAGCGCTGTCATCGCACACACAAGTCTATGTGAGATATATAAATTTCAGACCAAAACCACTTTATCCTACAACAATGGATGATTAAAAAAATCACTGATTTAGACAAAAGAACGTTTGAACCAGGAGGTTGGTAGATTAAATATTTAATATAAATTAAATTAATATTTAATAAAGCGGATTAGAACTACCAAGCTCGCACCAGCTAAAGCCAAGCATATAGCGATTGGAGAGTGTCAGGAGAGGTTTGAGAGATGGTCCTGTCAGTGCCCTTCTTGCAAATGCGGACCACCGTACACCCAATGTTGACTCATGATGTGGAGTAGAGCAGAGGAGGGACGCTGACAAGCAACAGGGTCCTACCCCCGTGTGCAGAACTGAGTCATGCAAAGCAGCTTCTGAGACTATGAGCAATAAAGAATACTAATTTTTTTAATGGACCACAGATGGAAATGCAGTTCAGGGGCTAATTTTTGTGTGTGGGGGTGTGTGGAAGAGAGCAGAGCATATGTTAGCTGTAAAGGATGTAATTGGGGCAGAGAGAGGATAGATGGATCACATCAGCAGCCCATACAATGTACAGTTAATAAATGGAATAAGCCTTAAACACATTCACATGCACACAAAAACACATGTGGTTTCTGTCTTGGTGCAATGCTCCTGAGTTCACACTTATAAATTGTGTGGTATTGCTGAACCTCCCGAGGCTCTCTTTCTACTGGGGAGAATATGTCTTAGAAGTGTGTGCGTGTTGTGTTTGTGTGCATATGACAGTAACCCCGCAGAAAAGGCCACACTATGGCTGGTTTGACTCAGCAAAAAATGGTGGAAGAAGAAGAATAACGGAGAAGGATGGAGAGAAGAGCTGCTAGCTAAACCTTTTACGATCACATTTCTAGAAATTATGCACTTCACTGTATCAGTGTACAATCCATGACCAATACTGTGTGTGCATAAATGTTAATGCTTCTGTGAGAGGAGATGGTGAAATAATGAGGAGTGCATGCTGTAAATCATGCCTCTTCACCTTTCATAAAGCAATGTTCTCTCACTTCCTCTTTCCTTTCAAGTATGTATTAGCGCAGAAGAAAGAATAAAAAAAGCTGTTGTTTTGCTGCTTTTGATTGTCCCAATGAATATCTGCCTTTAACATGATTTATTTTTATTTATTTATCTCAAAACAATCAACAATGTTGCAAAAGAAAAAAAACCAAATAAACTAAAAAATGTAAAATCTCAAAATAAAACAACGATCGAATTCAACAAAAACTAAAAGGATTGTTCAAGAGGGCAGATGGAAGCAATAAGATTATTTGGTTTGTCCCTATTTAACAAAATCATATCATTAAAGCAAATAGATATGCAAATACAGCATACATTTCTTCCAGTCTAGAATAACTTACAAAAATATACAACAACACTACAATTCAATTCCTATGTTAGTTCTGTCTTGAAATCAGTTCA
Organism: Etheostoma spectabile; assembly: GCF_008692095.1. Classification (NCBI taxonomy): domain Eukaryota; kingdom Metazoa; phylum Chordata; class Actinopteri; order Perciformes; family Percidae; genus Etheostoma; species Etheostoma spectabile. The sequence continues at coordinate 332,494 of NW_022605612.1, read as the reverse complement.
GAAGTAATCAAACCAACAAGTTGGAAAGACTTTCATAAAGGTAATATATGCAAGATAAATTTATCACTAATGACGAACTGAAATTGGACCATTGAACTATAGTAATGCAGATACGTGCACAGAGCCAAGACAAAATGATGAGTAAGGAGTAAAGTACTTATTGTTTCTAGTAGAAATGGAGGCACAAGAAAACAGTTAAGTCTGCAGCTTCAACTGGATTTGTGGTTAAAGTGTAGTTTTCTAAGATATCTGCTTGATATTTACGTTCATGTTTGCTTTTTAGAAGTTGTGCTATGTTATTGCCAATGAAGACCCAACTTCACTTGATTTTTGCCGCTTAAAAAACACCCACACAGTTTACTCAAGATGCAGCTTAAAAAACACGGTTTTGAGTCCTGTTGATGAAATTGTCACATGGTTGATGGTTGTGTAGCCTTGTGGATACCCCTTCCCACTAGCCAAAAATCAACTAGAAGCACTAACATCTGGCTTTTGGCTAGAATGGAATTCCCCTCCCAGGAGAATTAATCTGCAGTAGGCACAGGTATTTCTCGGCAGCCATGAAACGGATACCCAGGTAAATGTGCTACTTTCAGCCCTTTTCTGGGCGCAATGCGGTGACACTATAATTTTACTATGAGTTGAGCGACTCAAGCCACAATCAGAGCGGTCAAGGACAATGTCCTCATCTGATTCATGTGTAGTTCACCTCTCCATGATCCTTCCTACTGGATGGTTTTATTGACTCTAGCTACAGAATCTCCCATAGTTCAGTTTTTAAGCCAGGAATACACAAAGAGGTAGCAATACTGTAGGCAGGGAAGAAAAGACTGCTAGTAAAAATGAACGGAAACAATCCGGATGTTAAAATATATTATTAAAAAATTCTGTGTATCATATTATGAAAAAGGAAATACAGTCAGCATATTCGTCATGCCTTAAAGATGCACTCAATGCCTATTAGTAAGTAAATAATGTAAGCCTATGGCCATGTGTCACGTACTGTAGCTCTCCGCTGTGAGCACCGTCGCAGAGAGTCGTGTGGCAGGGGAAAAAGAGCAGCTAAAACACAAAGTTAGCACTAGCAAGTTAAATAGCAGTTAGAAATATATTATAAAGCCTATTTTCGTTTTGTCATTACAAAAAGTTTTTAACGTTTCATGATATTGTTTTTAACTGTGACGTTTTTAGTTACGCCGTGTGGACTAGCCAGACCCTCATTGCAGTGCTGTGGAGGGAGGTCTAACAATGCGAGACTACCTTGTGATTTATCCTTGATCACTGTACAGTAATGTTTGAAGCTGTATCACTCACGCAGCCAGGATCCTTTTTAGAATTAGATCAAGCAGAATACATCAGAATAAATAAGTAACAATGCAGAAATAATTGTAAATGGCAAAAAACAGAGTAGTTCACAAAGTTTCATCAACTATAATACGCACAAATGTAGTAAAAGAGTCACTTTGTATTTTTAGATTTGTTCTCATAGTGACCAGTGTGAAGCTCAGGGACAGTACAGTAGCTCTGGCTGAAATCATATTCTTAAATACTGTACATCTGACGTTTGAAAAAAACATGAGGTGCACATGATGGTCTGCTGGGGGGGCTGTTAAGCGTCAAGATAAATGAAGCACCCATAACTCTGTCACTGACGTAACACTTTAGTCACACATAAAGCACATGAGTAAAAATTAGTGTTTGGAAAAAAAAAAATCTAAAATAAGAAGCAGAAAACAAGAAATATCACCCAGAGTGCTGATAATTCTATACCAATGTAAGGGACAACTTACAACATGGCAAAACATTTACAAGTGGAGCAATGTTTGCTTTGAGGATATCAGAAAATCCTCTTGTATTGCATAAAACCTGTGTGTAAATGGTGTGTCCAAATGTTGGAGCAGTAAAAACAGTGCTGTGAGTAGTTCCATAGAAGAATGAGTGAAAGGAACTGACTGCTGTGATAACACATTCAACTTGTCTACCAACAGGATCCCCTGCTGACACACACAGACACACTATAACTGTCAACCAGTATTCTAAATGTGAATATATATATTTGAATTTTAAAAAGCAACAGAGATTCAAAAAGGTTAGGGCAGCAGCTGAATATGTGAAATCATGATACAATTAGTTGGGCAAGATTAAAATCATGGTTATTTAACACGATTACTCATTGACTTTGGAAACAATGTTGCCATTATTCAATATGAAAAAATAGTAAAACAATTGAACAAAATAACAGTGAAAACACCTTGAACTGTTTCCTCACACTTTTCCATTTAATTTAGAACTCAAGACAAAAAAAGATTTTACTTGCCAAACATAATGTGCAAAATAATCATTTTTTCTTGATTATTCTGGTTTTGTGATCGCTAGGAGCTGAAATTGTAATCAGGATTACAAATTTAATTAATGCATAGCCCTAATGTTGATGCATCTCACTTCCCTTATTTGATAGCTCCTCGCTCCTCGCTGAACAGAAGGTATTCTGTCTCCTTCCTTGTGAAGCTCTTCTTTCTGCCCTGAGGCTATAACCCCCAATTTCCACGGTTGCAGAACGTTGCGGATTCGCTCCGCTAGGTGTCAGCTCTGTTCTCCGTCGTCCGTCAATACCCACCAGGTCCGGATTTGTTTGACGAACGGCGGCCATGACCCACGGATCTCGTAGAATAGAACCACAAAACCAACAGTTTTTTTTCCATCCATAGGAGTAGAGGGAAAAGTTACTGTGGTGTGTTTTCTAAGGTTGTAGTGCCGGAAAATATGATCCGCCGTGAGCCGGTCCATTTATTTGAAAATTGAACGGATGTTGTTTGTTCCTGTGCTCAACTTCCTGTCCCACACTATCTGCCATGTGCTAAATTGCTGCAAAGCTCTTGGCGTCCGGCAAAAATAAAAGTTCTGCGCATTGCTCGGAGGGCTGCTCACTGCGAAGTTGGGATGGAGTTGGAACGCAGCCGTTCCGCAGTGGAAACACACACATTGATTTCAATTGAAACCTTTTGACTTTAGCCGTGTGGAGTGAATCGCAGACGTTCCTCAACGGTGGAAATTGGGGGTAAGCACAGTACACAAAATAATATAATTTCAATTCAATTTTATTTAGATAGCGCTAAATCACAATAAAAGTTATTCATTGCGCTTTCTAAATGAACGGGTCTAGACCATACTCTGTAATGTTATTTACAGAAAACACCAACAATTCCCACCAAGAGCAAGCACTAGGCGACAGAGGCAGGAAAAACTTCCTTTAAGAGCAGAAACCTCGAGCAGAACCATGGCTCAGGATGGGCGGTCATCTGCCTCAACGGTTGGAGGTGAGAGAAAAGAAGAGAGAGAAAGACAGACAGACAGACGACAGATAGAGAAGAGGACATGGAATTGTAGCAGAGGGTGTTGAGCAGGAACATGGAGGCAGCAGGTGACTCCAACCACAGATCCAGACTCCACAGCTCCAGAGCCATAACCACCTGCAGGAAGCGAAAGGAGGAGAGAGGAGAGGGCGAGAGAGCACAAAGACTACGGTGGCGATAGAGCACAAGACTCCGGGATAGGGAAGAAGTCAAGTTAGTAACATGCATTAATGGGATGAGGTTGAATACATGAGAAGCCTTCCCAAAACACCATGCTGCTGAAAGTGTTGTTTAACTCCAGCTATACAACTGACAAATTAATGTGACGCCTTCAAAGGAAGGACATCTCATCCCACTAAACACATTTCCTTGTTTCCTCTCCTCCCTTGATTTCCTTGCATCTCTCTCGTGCTTCCTGGGGGGACGACAAGACGTGAGGACGGAAGGCAAGTGAGGAGCCGGAGATGCAATAAGAGAACTGAGATGTACCTAAAACGTAAATGTCTAACTGGAAAGATGACGAGATACAGGAATTTCTTTGGTTATAGCAATGCTGAAACCGTCAGACACATTTGTGAAAATGGAAGAGACTTGCCGTTGACCAAAATTGTAAAAAGGACCAAGATTAAAACGGTTTGTAACCGAGGTTAATCTGATCACTTCCTGCTTCCTGCACGTTCCAGAAAGGGAGAGAGGAATAACCTTGCAGTGTTAGTTTTACATTACATAGAACACTATTTTATTCTTTATTTTGTGTTGGTATTTGATCTTTTAAAATAAATTTTTATATTGAAATAAATATATCATAGGGTAGTTATGTCTTCCGTTGTATTGGTCCCTTATGGACAATGTGCAAAAATAGATATTCAAAAGTATTCACTCCACAGTGCTGCGGAAGAGGGTCTGGCTTGTCCAATCAGCATTCCGGGACAGGATAAAAACAGGCTCTTGGTTTATTGCCTTTTTTTTAAAAAACCAAAAACACAATCGTCTTAGACTGTGCTAAGTGCCGGACGGAGCAACGGTGCTTCTGCAAAATAGCCTTGGAAGGAAACTTCTTTTGGTGGAACATACGTACGTTCAAAGGTTGTTTTAGTCATTAGAATAGTAGATGGTAACTGAGATTTGCGAAAACTCTGCAAGACTTGCTGGCTGACGACCTATCCTTACCATAACCAATTGAGGCCAGTGCCTAAACTTAACCTTTAAAGTTAACACCTAATGTCAACCATCTAGTGAGACTTTTGCAAGTCTTCGGCCTTGGGTCTAATCAGGCACAACCACCTATGGGCTTTGACTTTTGTGTTCTGCTGTGCGGAAACTGTGGACTTGTTATGCGGATTTGCACGCTGTTCCACTAATGCTACAATCATGTATGCACATATCTGTATCTAGCAATTGTGCCATTTGGCTGTCTTATATACCTTCTAAAGACAATTTATATAATGGCGGTATTCCACTGGTGGTATACTCGCCTCGACTCTACTCGCCTTTTTTGGGTTTCCAAATGTGGGCTTTCCCGCTTTTACCCCTGTTGTGCATCAGTGCATAACATGTCATACAACCTTACTGGCCTGGTTAAGAATATGGAGGGAGGTGACGCATGCACATTGATGCTCACAAACACATACATGTAGTTGGCATTGGTGGAAGCCAGTAAGTGCTGTAAAAAGAAGTGTGAGAGAAAGAAAGGCAACAGGGAGAGCATGTGAGTCCAAGGCGCTGCAGGCTGTGGCTGGATGCCCTGTGGGTGTTCTCCTGGAGGCCTGGACTGACAACATGAAGCCTGCTGTCCTGGCTGAAGTAGGTCCGGGCCTGCCTGGTGACAGAGAACACAGAGGGGAGGGGCACCCAGAGTGCAGAGGAGCACCCAGTCAGAGTTGATTGTTGTGTGACTAATGTCTCTCTCCAGCGCCATCTGCTGCTGAGCCCCTCTCTGCTCACATCTCCGTGCCTCATTGTGATTCTTTTGTCAACCATCAAAACATCTCTGCCCTTCACCTACTCATTCCTGATTTCACCATTATGAGCAGCTACAAAGTCATTACAGTCCCAAGTGGCATTCATTGCAGTGACATGTTCATCTAATTAAAAATTAGAATTTGGTTTCACCGCTCTTTAATCCATTGAAAAGTTTGTGTAAGTACTCTACGTTCCAAAGTACTATTAGCTAGTAGGTGTTTTTTTTGCAGGTAACAAACAAACTAGCGGCTATAATCAATATTTTATTCTTTTAAGATTATTTTTTAGGCATTTCGGCCTTATTTTTGACAGGGCAGCTGAAATATGAAGGGGTCAGAGAGAGGGGAATGACATACTCAGCAAGCGCCGCAGGTCGGAGTCAAACCTGGGCCGCTGTGTTTAGGAGTAAACCTCTATTTATGGACGCCCACTCTAGCAACTTTGCTATCTGGGTGCCCTATAATCAATATTCTAATACACATAGTTAGAGGGCCACACACTGTAAACCTAGCAAGGCTATCACCTGATTCTGCAGTTCCACAGACCTTTTTGGTTTTAGTTTTTTTCAGCATTGTTAAATTTCAGCTGTAACTCTCACTGCTCTCATATGCTGTTTGCCATACCATACTGGTTCAGAATTGCAATTTTCAGAGAAAAGCTCTAAAACACAGCTACAAATTACAAGATCATGCAAGAATCACGGGATCACATATCACACGAAAATCTATCTTTAGTTGTCATGCTTGAATTAATGCATTTGTGTCTATCTACAATCTTGCTGCCAGGTGAGAAGCTACTGGTTTAGGTGTGTGTGTAATGGACAGTTTTTTTTTTTTGAAAGTGCCTTTGGGTTCCAATGATGGTTAAAAAATCACAGTAGGCTACTTTACCTGCTAGCACCAAACAGCAAACTAAGTTAGCAATTAGCTGATAAATATAGAGCGTTTAGACACAATCTAACCCTCGGAGTTGGTCAACAGCAGAACAATATTATATATACTGTATATGTAATGTGCTGTATTATATAGCACTTATCTAGTCTTAACGACCACTCAAGCGCTCTATTTTATATCATACAGGATACATCTCACCATTCACACACATTCATACATTGTGGCGGAGGCTGCCGTACAAGGTGGCCTCCTGCTCATTAGATAAACATTCACAACACATTCACACTCCGATGCGCAGCATCGGGAGAACTCAGGGTTCAGTTGTCTTGCCCAAGGAACTGCAACATGGGACTGCCGGGCCAGAGATTGAACCCCCAATCTTCGAATTGACAGGCAACCGTTATAACATGAGCCACAGCCGCCCCTATACAGTACAATATAACAATATTTAGTAAACATAACCCTAAGTAAAAATTAGTTTGTGTGTGCAACACATTTAATTAGTGATGCTTATATGTCGACATAGTCAAGCTTTGAACTTTTGAACTTACAAGGTGAAAACTGATGAACGTTGGTGCAAGACTGCTAGCTAGACTATCTGTTGAATCTGAGTTTCTGTTGCACAACTAAAACAACTTTTGAAGTACAATGTTCACCAAACAAGTTCCTTCAGCGGCACCGTGCGACGCCCATGCAATGTGATTGGTTTAAACACATGCCAATGAACCAGAGAACGTTTCCTTCCATCCCGAATGCTGTGTTGACTAGCCAGACCGTCGTCCGCGGAGCTGTGGAGGATATATTATTGCTTCTGTTTAAATTATAATTGTTGTTATTGAACCATAGGTTTTAATTTGTTCAGTTCTGAAGGGATCTCCTGTAGTAAATAATCCAATCATCAGCAAACAAAACAAGCTTTTAAAGGTGCAATGTGAAATATATTTACTGGAATAATCAAAATTACCACATGTGTCATCAGAAAATAAGAGAATGCAAAGTGAAATACTATCTTTTCTGACAACAATGCTGAAGCCAGTATTTTCTCCTTATGAAGTTCCTTCTGTGACGAAATGTCTGTTGTGTGTTTTGGCCTGTGTGTCAGTATCACTGTCTATTTTGACAGCCGGCCGGATTGCAAATATACCTTAAAAAATGCAAACCCAGCGAGCCACAGCTGTAGGACAGCGTGGAAGCGGCATACAAAGAACGGTGTTGGATTGGGACACCAGTGTTCTCTACAGGCGCTTTGCGATGTATGTACTGTTAGTTATGTTATTGTTGCTAACGTTACCACGCCGCTTCAAGGTTATAATATGTTGGACAGAAGAGAATTCCCACTTTCTTCCAAACTGGAATGTAACCATAACGTGTAAGCACAAGTAGTAACAACAATCTGCCCCCTGCGAATTTGTCACCCACTCTGTTCAGCGGGGGTAGCTGACAGACAGTGATTGTACCCTTGTACAGGCTGTGAGGTTGAGGTCTTTTTAGCGGCTGTTGTAGTGACGTTAAAGGAGTTTTCCGGGTCGATTTCAAATTTAGGGGCGAGCGCCAACAACGGCGAATGCCCTATTGAAACTGAAGTAATTATTATATTTATAATAAATAATAATAATAATAATAATAATAATAATAAAATAAATAATAATAATAAATTGAATTTTATAGCGCTTTTCCCAAGCCAAATTCGCTTTACAGAGTAGAAACAGTAGATAAATATATAAAAACACAATAAATAAAAATAGGATAGGCAGAACAGAGAGATGGGTCTTCAGACGGGACTGAAAAAAGATGAGGACTCAGAGATGCGGATCTCATGGGGGAGGGAGTTCCAGACCTGGAGCTGCCCTGGAAAAGGCCTGTCCCAAACTGTGGAGCTTTGATTGGGACGTAGAGGAGACTGGCTGAGGTGGATTGAGGGACGTGAAGGTGGTAGGGGGAGAGGAGGACAGTAGGATGACGGGGCAAGGTGCCAAGGTGTGGGCAAGTGATGTGGTGCCAGAAGTGGAGCGGGTGATGAGTCGTGCGGCTGAGTTCTGAACCAGTTGGAGCCTTTTAATGGAGGTTGAGCTGATGCCGAGGAGTACTGAGTGTGCAATAGTCAAGTCATGAGGAGATGAAGGATGAGTAGTCTTTCGGCAGCAGAGGGAGTGAGAGGGTCTGATTTTGGCAATATTTCGAAGGTGAAGAAGGAGGTTTTGATGACTTGACGGATGTGTGAGCTCAAGGAGAGGGTTAAATCAAAAATCACACCAAGGTTGCAGGCGGGGAGTAGGGGTGCACAAGATATCGAATCAGTATCGTTATCGCGATATCACGTTGCTCGATATCATTATCGAAAGTCCGCGATAATTCTTTTTTATGCGTCCCGTCCGACACGCAGACGGAGTTCTGAAGGAAAAAGAAATTGAGCGGAAGTGCGTAGAGGGCGGAGCCAGGTAGCGTCGCGCCTCGCTGGAACATAAATCAGTGAAGAAATAGACAGAGACAAAACGAAGCGAAAGAAAAGAAAAGACCTAAAGAAGAGAGAGTGAAGGAGCAAAAGAAGAAAACAACAAGTAAGAAAATGAGTGTTGCTCAGGGACAAGACAAAATAACAGAGGTTGAAGGGAAAACTTTAGTGGCCAAAAGTAAAGTTGCGTCCAGAGCATCAGGTGGCTCTAACGCCTGAAACGGGAGCAATATAAAGAAGGCTGCGGAACTCGATGGCAGAGGCTACACTGTTTGGACAACCTGTTGCACAATGCTGTTGGTAATTATTAAATTAATTGTAACTTTCATTAAATGATAAGGGATAGGATTTTTATTAGGTATACACTGACATAATATTGTATAGATCTCGAGTGACACAATATATATTTATTTTATGTGAACACAATGCAATAAAACTGAAAAAATAGACCCATTTAAATAAACGTTATTTCTTTTTCATTAGTATTGTGCTATAACTTGTTTTAATAGATACAATGCTAATACATGTATTCAGGGTGTGTCTCAAGTCGGTCTTGGACTCAAGACCGTTTTTCTATGGACTTCGGACTCGATAGATTTGGACTCGGACTTGTCTCGGACTCGGCCACTGGTCTTGCCCAATATGACTTTTGGTCTCGACCGAGTCAGGTGTCTTTATTATGTTGATGATAATATTGGAGGGAAAGTGAAACACAGTCCAGGTTGGATATTGTCGGCTTTTTACAAGGTCACGAGCTAACGTTAGATAACGCTACGCCGGGTTTGCTAACGTTAGCGCACCCGCGTTAGCCTAGCTTACTAACGCTAGGTAAATTTACGGCTGCCTTCGGAGTTTCCTATATCTGCGTCCACGTTGTCAACATAGACCTGTGGCGTTAGTTGAGCCATCATTGTATACATGAAATAGCTTTGCGCCTACGAGATGGGTGGGTTGTTCTTCGGTTGTAAAAAGCTAACTGGCTGTAGTTAGCCCGTTTGTATGCTAGCTGACATTAGCTAACGTTGCCGAGCCGCGTGTGTGTGTGAACGTGTGTGATCGAACGAACATATGTTAAATTACACGCTGTTCATGTTGTTTAACCAAACTTGTTTTCTGAAAATACATGTCTTTCCTATTAACCCACGTCCAAATAACAATAGATACATTAGTTTTTAGGGAAGCCATAAACCAACATCGTGGCTACAACTCTGTAATAGGTCCCTCATTTCTACACTACATCCGAGTGAAGCTATGTTGTCATTTAGTTGCTCAAATGCTCAGTACTAGTACCATATCAGGCTAATGCTCATACTAGTATACTGTAGCAGTATTGTCTATGTAGCTATTATGAGTTATCACTATTGATATCAAGGGGAATGGCAAATGGATGGTCTTGATACTGTCATGCATAGACCTTTTTTTTCTGTCCTGGACTCGGTCTTGACTCGGACTCGAACCTCTCTGGACTCGGCTCGAACCTCTTTGGACTCGTCTTGACTTGGACTCGACTAGTCCTGGTCTTGGACTGTCTTGGACTCAACAAGGTTGTCTTGACTACAGCCCTATGTATTTGCCTTGAGTGATGACCAGTGGTGGAATTTAACAAGTAGACTATACTCAAGTACTGTTCTATGTTGAGTTAATTGTACTTACTTGAGTCTTTTCATGCCACTTTAGTTACTTGTTACTTTCAAATTTAGATTTTTTTGCACACAAAACAGTTTTAAAGTAAAAGGTATTATAAATGTAACTACACACAGCCATAAACGGGCTATTAGTCCAGCGAAATGATTAGACCATTAAACACACAAGTATTTACACTTTCTAAAATGTGATGATTTTCAGCTTGAGTACTTTTACTTAATACTACTTTATATACACTTACCGATGATATACTTGCATGCTTTTGCAGGACTTTACTTCTAAAGAGTAATTCTACAGTGTGGTATTAGTACTTTTACTTAAGTAAAGGATCTG
>NW_022605612.1:310122-321832 GCF_008692095.1 Etheostoma spectabile | reverse complement strand
GAATTACTCTGTTAGAAGTAAAAGTCCTGCAAAAGCATGCAAGTATATCATCAGGTAAGTGTATATAAAGTAAGTATTAAAGTAAAAGTACTCAAAGCTGAAAAATCATCACATTTTAGAAAGTGTAAATACCGGGGCTAGTCATCTAAACGTAGCTTTGGACATATAACTTATCTAAAGTAACCCTGCCCACCTGTAGCATTAGGCTGACTATACAACGCGGACACAGGCCGATCTTTATTTTTTGGCCAGGCCATAATTGTTCATCATTGTACTCACGGTATTTCATTGATGTTGTGTAATAGAGATGGAATTAAAATTATAGATGCTTCGACGTTGCATTATAAAAGTTGATGTACTAGTATTTAAGACATTGGAATATGAGTTAGTGACATATAAAAATTAATTAATAATCTCACACAAAAACCAAAAACAACCCAACAAAAAAAAAAAAAAAAAAAAAAAATTACTTATTCAAGACATTTTTACTAAGATAACCAAGGAATGCGAACAAATAATACTTAAATATAAGATTAGAATTACTATGAGACCAAAGGTTACATATAGTACACTAAGTTTCCTAAATTATATACTTTAAACAAAGTACGATAATTTGAGAATAATTTGAATTTAATCCTATTTTATAATAATGAAATATGTTTAGCTTTCCCAGTGGCGAAAGGACAGATAATTACGATTTTCTAGTGATAGAATATCCCGATGAAAAATATCTAAAGCTAAAATTAGAAAGTTTATCTTTCGCTGTAAAGCAATGACTTCAAAAATAAACTTCTACCGCTAAAGGTATATGCAGTGGGAAAAGCCAAGAGATAGTCAGCCATGTAACTCTCGGGTTCGAAACTACAGGCCGCGCACGTAGTAGATGGGCGAAACGTGTCGGTGCTGTTTGTTGGACGCGATGGCGACTTCACTAAGTGGCGTCAGGCGACTGCGCACACACGGGGACTCAATGCGTAGGCATGTTAGTGTCGTTCGACAACGCGTGCGGAGAGATTTACGCCACATTGCGGCTGGTACAGGACGTGCTCTACCAGATGATACGGTCCAATCTGTAAGTTTGACTCACATAGGTAGCGAACGACGGAGCTGGAGACCAATAATTACCGGGGTGATCCTGTTTAGTGACCATACCGCACTCACATGCTCCGTGACTCAGTTTCCGACAATGGAGTTCTCCAGCCCAGTGTGTACCAGAACTGCAGTACGTAAGGAACTGGTCGGAGGCCGACTCGTATTTATATGATCTTAGTCTCGAACCTTATCGCAACGAAGGGGGGTGTCTTTTAGCCGACTCCGGAACGATCCGCGGAAGTTACGACGACCGGTGCGGGACGCCTAGGTGTTCGTATTACGTTACGATGCGTAAGCACACCAGAGATTTTGGAGGGAGTTCGGTAAATATTAGTAGACGGAGCGGTAAAGCATTGATAACACGCAGGTACGAGCACAGGGTCTAAGTCCGCAGGGGGTACGTCGCCGGACACAGACTGTCCCGGCGGCCGCAACTGGGCTGCGATACAGCCCCCCGTCCCAAAAGGATGACTACGACTTGCGCCCGCTACTCTGCTCGCGAGAGTTCCGTGGGCAATGCAGGTCACGGCTGTGGGGAACCCTGGACGCCACAGGCCGAGCAGACGTGGCCCCGCCCAGGCTTTCGTCGATCGCAGCTATGTTTACCTGGCTGGCCAGCGATACGGCGCCGGCAGTAGCCGGGCGCTCTCGACCGGCCCCAAAGAGACGGCGTCGTGGCGGATTCAAAGAAGTGAGACAATACCATCGCGTGGAAGCACTGCCACGCGGACTGAGTAACCGGCCGAGGACACCCCGTTAGGGGCCGGGGGTTGCTCCGCGACGGTCGCCACGTTGGGGTCGGTGCATTCAGGGAAGAGGGACCGCTTGAGTTCCGGAGAGGGAGGCCTGTGCTCACAAAGGTGCGGTCCATGGGGCTGTGGATCGGTTTCTCCCAAGCGTCGCGCGCAGTTCGCATGGACGCTAAAGAAGTATTACGCAGGAAAGGGAGTGTAGGCCGGCCCCGAGGGCAATCAGCGGTTCCGGGGTGGGGGAGCTCCCCGCAACAGCCCTTGATGTGGTGTGGCGCGCTTCTCTCTCTCTTTCCTCTTCCCTGCCCTCTTCTTCCCCCCCCCCCTACCTCCTTCCCCCCAATGTATTAATCTTGCACGGAGAGAGAAGAGAACGCGCGCGGCCGTAGGGAGAGCGGGCCGGCCGCCGACAGGCAGGCAGAGAGTCGTGTGCAGGGGAAAAAGAGCAGCTAAAACACAAAGTTAGCACTAGCAGTTAAATAGCAGTTAGAAATAATTATAAGCCTATTTTCGTTTTGTCATTACAAAAAGTTTTTAACGTTTTCATGATATTGTTTTTAACTGTGACGTTTTTTGTTAGCCGTGTGGACTAGCCAGACCCTCATTTGCAGTGCTGTGGAGGGAGGTCTAACAATGCGAGACTACCTTGTGATTTATCCACTTGATCACTGTACAGTAAGCTTTGAAGCTGTACAATCACGCAGCCAGGATCCTTTTTAGAATTAGATCAAGCAGAATACATCATAATAAATTAAGTAACAATGCAGAAATATTGTAAATGGCCAAAAACAGAGTAGTTCACAAAGTTTCATCAACTATATACCGCACAAATTGTAGTAAAAGAGTCACTTTGTATATTTAGATTTGTTCTCATAGTGACCAGTGTGAAGCTCAGAGGACAGTACGTAGCTCTGGCTGAAATCATATTCTAAATACTGTACATTCTGACGTGTTTGAAAACAGAGGTGCACATGATGCGTCTGCTGTGGGGGCTGTTAAGCGTCAAGATAAATGAAGCACCCATAAATCTGGCACTGATAGTAACACTTTAGTCACACATAAAGTCACATGAGTAAAAAATTAGTGTTTGGAAAAAAAAAAATCTAAAATAAGGAGAGCGAAAACAAGAAATATCACCATGAGCTGATAATTCTATACAAACGTAAGGGACAACTTACAACATGGCAAAACATTTAAGTGGAGCAATGTTTGCTTTGAGGATTATCAGAAAATCCTCTTGTATTGCATAAAACCTGTGTGTAAATGTGGTGTCCAAATGTTGGAAGCAGTTAAAAAAGATGCTGTTGAGTAGTCCATAGAAGAATGAGTGAAAGGAACTGAACTAGCTTGTGATAAACAATTCAACTTGTCTACCAACAGGATCCCCTGCTGACACCCACAGACACACTATAACTGTCAACCAGTATTCTAAATGTGAATATATATTTTGAATTTTAAAAAGCAACAGAGATTCAAAAAGGTTAGGGCAGCTTGAATATGTGAAAATCATGTACATTATGTTGGGCAAGATTAAAATCATGGTTATTTAACACGATTACTCATTGACTTTGGAAACAATGTTGCCATTATTCAATTATGAAAAAATAGTAAAACAATTGAACAAATAAACAGTGAAAACACCTGAACTGTTTCCTCACACTTTTTCCATTTTAATTTAGAACTCAAGACAAAATAAGATTTTACTTGCCAAACAAATGTGCAAAATAATCATTTTTTCTTGATTATTCTGGTTTTGTGATCGCTAGGAGCTGAATTGTAATCAGGATTACAAATTTAATTAATTGCATAGCCCTAATGTTGTGCATCTCCCTTCCCTTATTTGATAGCCCTCGCTCTCGCCGAACCAGAAGGATTACTTGTCCTTCTTCGTGAAGCTCTTCTTTCTGCCCTGAGAAGCTATAACCCCCAATTTCACCGGTTGCAGAACGTCTGCGGATTCGCTCCGCTAGGTGTCAGCTCTGTTCTCCGTCGTCCGTCAATACCCACCAGGTCCGGATTTGTTGACGAACGGCGGCCATGACCCAAGCGGATCTCGTAGAAAGAACCACAAAACCAACAGTTTTTTTTCCACCATAGGAGTAGAGGAAAAGTACTCTGTGGTGTGTTTTCAAGTGTGTAGTGCCGGAAAATATGATCCGCCGTGAGCACGGTCCATTTATTTGAAAATTGAACGGATGTTTTGTTTTGTTCCTGTGCTCAACTTCCTGTCCCACACTATCTGCCATGTGCAAATTGCTGCAAAGCTCTCTGGCGTCCGGCAAAAATAAAGTTCTGCGCATCTGCTCCGGAGGGCTGCTCACTGCCGAAGTTGGGATGGAGTTGGAACGCAGCGCCTTCCGCAGTGGAAACACACACATTGATTTCAATTGAAACCTTTTGAACTTTGAGCCGTTGTGGAGTGAATCCGCAGACGTTCCTCAACCGGTGGAAATTGGGGGTAAGCCAGTAACACAAATAAATAATTTTCAATTCAATTTTATTTAGATAGCGTAAAATCACAATACAGTTATTCATTGCGCTTTTCATAAATGAACGGGTCTAGACCATACTCGTGTATGTTATTTACAGGACAACCCAAACAATTCCCACCAGAGCAAGCAATAGGCGACAGAGGCAGGGAAAAACTTCCTTTAAGAGAGAGAAACCTCGAGCAGAACCATGGCTCAGGATGGGCGGTCATCTGCCTCAACCGGTTGGAGGTGAGAGAAAAGAAAGAGAGGAAAGACCGACAGACAGACAGACAGATAGAGAAGAGACAGGAATTGTAGCAGAGGGTGTGAGCAGGAACATGAGGCAGCAGGTGACTCCAACCACAGATCCAGACTCCACAGCTCCAGAGCCATAACCACCTGCAGGAAGCGAAGGAGGAGAGGGAGGGCGAGAGAGCACAAGACTACGGTGGCGATAGAGCACAAGACTCCGGGATAGGGAAGAAGTCAAGTTAGTAACATGCATTAATGGGATGAGGTTGAATCATGAGAAGTTCCCAAAAACCATGCTGCTGAAAGTGTTTTAACTCCAGATATACACTGACAAATTAATGTGACGCCTTCAAAGGAAGGACATCTCATCACACTAAACACATTTCCTTGTTTCCTCTCCTCCCTTGATTTCCTTGCATCTCTCTCGTGCTTCCTGGTGGGACGACTAAGACGTGAGGACGGAAGGCAAGTGGAGGAGCCGGAGATGCAATTTAAGAGAACTGGATGTACCTAAAACGTAAATGTCTAACGGAAAGATGACGAGACAGGAATTCTTTTGGTTATAGCCAATGCTGAAACCGTCAGACACATTTGTGAATGGCAAGAGACTTGCCGTTTGACCAAAATTGTAAAAAGGACCACAATTAAAACGGCTTTGTAACCGAGGTTAATCTGATCACTTCCTGCTTCCTGCACGTTCCAGAAAGGGAGAGAGGAATACCTTGCAGTGTTAGTTTTACATTACATAGAACACTATTTTATTCATTATTTTGTGTTGGTTTTAGATCTTTTAAAATAAATTTTTATATTGAAATAAATCTATCTATATGGGTAGTTATGTCTTCCGTTGTATTGGTCCTCTTAGGACAATGTGCAAAAATAGATTTCAAAAGTATTCACTCCACAGTGCTGCGGAAGAGGGTCTGGCTTGTCCACTCAGCATTCGGGACAGGATAAAACAGGCTCTGGTTTATTGCCTTTTTTTAAAAACCAAACACAATGTCTTTGACTGTGCTAAGTGCCGGACGGAGCAACGGTGCTTCTGCAAAATAGCCTTGGAAGGAACTTCTTTTGTGTGGAACATACGTACGTAAAGGTTGTTTTAGTCATTTAGAATAGTAGATGGTAACTGAGATTTGCGAAAACTCTGCAAGACTTGCTGGCTGACGACCTATCTACCATAACCAATGAGGCCAGTGCCTAAACTTAACCTTTAAAGTTAACACCTATGTCAACCATCTAGTGAGACTTTTGCAAGTCTTCGGCCTTGGGTCTAACTAGGCACAACCCACTATGGGCTTTGACATTCTTGGTTCTGTGTCAGCGGAACTGGGACTTGTTATGCGGATTTGCACGCTGTTCACCTAATGCTACAATCATGTATGCACATATCTGTATCCTCTAGCACTTGTGCCATTTGGCTGTCTTTAATACTTCTAAAGACAATTTATATAATGGCGGTATTCCACTGCGTGGTATCTACTGCCTCGACTCTACTCGCTTTTTTGGTTTCCAAATGTGGGTTTCCCGCTTTTACCTCTGTAGTGCATCATGTGCATAACATTTCATACAACCTTACTGGCTGGTTTAAGAATATGAGGCAGAGGTGCAGCATGCACATTGCATGCTCAAACACTAATAGTAGTTGGCATTTGGTGGAAGCCAGTAAGTGCTGTAAAAAAGAAGTGTGAGAGAAAGAAAGGCAACAGGGAGAGCATGTGAGTCCAAGGCGCTGCAGGCTGTGGCTGGATGCCCTGTGTGTGTTCTTCTGAGGGCTGGCACTGACAACATGAAGCCTGCTGTCCTGGCTGAAGTAGGTCCGGGCCTGCCTGGTGACGAGAGAACACAGAGGGGAGGGCACCCAGGAGAGAGTCACCCAGTCAGAGTTGATTTTGTTGTGACTAAGTCTCTCTCCAGCGTCCATCTGCTGCTGAGCCCCTCTCTTGCTCACATCTCCTGTGCCTCATTGTGATTCTTTGTCAACCATCAAACCTTATCTCTGCCCTTCCACCTACTCATTCCTGATTTCACCATTATGAGCAGCTACAAGTCTTACAGTCCCAAGTGGCATTCATTGCAGTGACATTTCATCTAATTAAAAATTAGAATTTGGTTTCACTAGCTCTTTAATCCATTGAAAGTTTGTGTAAGTATTCCTACGTTCCAAAGTAACTATTAGCTAGTAGTGTTTTTTTTGTTTCAGGTAACAAACAAACTAGCGGCTATAATCATATTTATTTCTTTTTAAGATTATTTTTTAGGCATTTCGGCCTTTATTTTTGACAGGGCAGCTGAAAATATGAAAGGGGTCAGAGAGAGGGGGAATGACATGCAGCAAGCGCCGCAGGTCGGAGTCAAACCTGGGCCCGCGTGTTTAGGAGTAAACCTCTTTATGACGCCCACTCTAGCAACTTTGCTATCTGGGTGCCCTATAATCAATATTTTAATACAACAATAGGTTAGAGGGGCCACTCACCTGATAACCTAGCAAGGCTTATCACCTGATTCTGCAGTTTCCACAGACCTTTTTGGTTTTAAGCTTTTTTCAGCTCATTGTTAATTTTCCAGCATGTAACTCTCACTGCTCTCATTGCTGTTTTGCAACCATACTGGGTTCAGAATTCAATTTTCAGAGAAAAAGCTCTAAAAACAGCTACAAATTACAAGATCATGCAAGAATCACGGGATCACATACACACGAAAATCTATCTTAGTTGTCATGCTTGAATTAATGCATTTGTGTCTATCACAATCTTGCTGCATCAGGTGAGAAGTACTGGTTTAGGTGGGTGTGTTTAATGGACAGTTTTTTTTTTTTGAAAGTGCCTTTGGTTCCAATGATGGTTACTAAAAACTCACAGTAGGCTACTTTACCTGCTAGCACCAAACAGCAAAATAGTTAGACATTAGCTGATAAATATAGAGCGTTTAGACAATAATCAACCCTCAGGAGTTGGTCAACAGCAGAACAATATTATATATAACTGTATATGTAATGTGCTGTATTATATAGCACTTATCTAGTCTTTAACGACCACTCAAAGCGCTCTATTTTATATCATACAGGATACATCACCATTCACACACATTCATACATTGTGGCGGAGGCTGCCGTACAAGGGGCCTCTGCCATTGATAAACATTCCAACACATTCACACTCCGATGCGCAGCATCGGGAGCAACTCAGGGTTCAGTTCTTGCCCAAGGACACTTCAACATGGGACTGCAGGGCCAGAGATTGAACCCCCAATCTTCGAATTGACAGGCAACCGTTATACACTGAGCACCAGCCGCCCTATACAGTACAATATAACAATATTGTACACATAACCTCTAAGTAAAAATTAGTTGTGTGTGGCAACACATTTAATTTAGTGATGCTTATATGTCGACATAGTCAAGCTTGAACTTTTGAACTTACAAAGTGTGAACTGATGAACGTTGGTGCAAGACTGCTAGCTAGACTATCTGTTGAATCTGAGTTTCTGTTGCCAACAAACAACTTTTGAATGTACATATGTTCCACCAAAACAGTTCCTTCAGCGGCACCTGCGACGCCCATGCAATTGTGATTGGTTTAAACACATGCAATGAACCGAGAACGTTTCTCTTCCATCAGAATGCTGTGTTGACTAGCCAGACCGTCGTCTCGCGGAGCTGTGGAGGATTATATTATTGCTTCTTGTTTAAATATTAATTTGTTGTTATTGAACCATAGTTTTAATTTGTTCAGTCTGAAGGGATCTCCTGTAGTAATAATCCAATCATAGCAAACAAAACAAGCTTTTAAAGGTGCAATGTGAAATATATTTACTGGAATAATCAAAAATTACCACAATGTGTCATCAGAAATTAAGATGAATGCAAGTTGAAATAACTATCTTTTCTGACAACAATGCTGAAGCCAGTATTTTCTCCTTATGAAATGTCCTTTCTGTGACGAATGTCTGTTTGTGTTTTGGCCTGGTGTCCGTATCAACTGTCTATTGACAGCGGGGATTGTCCAGATATACCTAAAAATGCAAACCCCGCGAGACACAGCTGTTAGGACAGCGCTGGAAGCGGCATAACCAAGAACGGATTGTTGGATTGGGACACAGTGTTCTTACAGGTCGCTTTGCGATGTATGTACTGTATGTTATGTTATTGTTGCTAACGTTACATCGCAGCTTCAGGTTATAATATGTTGGACAGAAGATATTCCCACTTTCTTCCAAACTGGAATGTAACCATAACGTGTATGTCACAAGTAGTAACAACAATCTGCCCCCTGCCGAATTTGTCACCACCTTCTGTTCAGCGGGCGTAGCTGACAGACAGTGATTGTACCCTTGTACAGATGACTGTGAGGTTTGAGGTCTTTTTAGCGGCTGTTGTGTGACGTTAAGGGTTTTCCGGTCGATTTCAAATTTTAGGGCCCGAGCGAACAACGGCGAATGCCCTATTGAAACTGAAGAATTATTATTATTTATAATAAAATAATAATAATAATAATAATAATAATAATATAATATAATAATAATAATAAATTGAATTTTATAGCGCTTTTCCCAAGCTAAATTCGCTTTACAGAGTAGAAACAGTAGATAATATATAAAAAAAATAAATAAAACTAAGGATAGGCGAACAGAGAGATGGGTCTTCAGACGGGACTGAAAAATGATGAGGGACTCAGAGATGCGGATCTATGGGGGAAGGAGTTCCAGAGCCTGGACTGCCGGGAAAGGCTCTGTCCCAAACTGTGGAGCTTTGACTTGGGACGTAGAGGAGACTGGTGAGGTGGATCTGAGGGACCGTGAAGGTTGGTAGGGGAGAGGAGGACAGTAAGGATGACGGGGAAGGTGCCAAGTGTGTGGGCAAGTGAGTGGTGGGCCAGGATGTGGAGCGGGTGATGAGTCGTGCGGCCTGAGTTTGAACCAGTTGGAGCCTTTAATGGAGGTTGAGTGATGCCGAGGAGTACTGAGTTGCAATAGTCAAGTCTGAGGAGATGAAGGCATGAGTAGTCTTTCGCAGCAGAGGGAGTGGAGTGAGGGTCTGATTTTGGCAATATTTCGAAGGTGAAAGAAGGAGGTTTTGATGACTTGACGGATGTGAGGCTCAAGGGAGAGGGTTAAATCAAAAATCACCCAAGGTTGCAGGCCTGGGGAGTAGGGGTGCACAAGATATGAATCAGTATCGTTATCGCGAATCACGTTGCTCGATATCATTATCGAAAGTCCGCGATAATTCTTTTTTATGCGTCCCGTCCGACACGCAGACGGAGTTCTGAAGGAAAATGAAAATTGAGCGGAAGTGCGTAAGAGGGCGGAGCCAGGCTAGCGTGCGCCTCCGCTGGAACATAACTCCGTGAAGAAATAGACAGAGACAAAACGAACGAAAGAAAGAAAGACCTAAAGAAGAGAGAGTGAAGGGAGCAAAAGAAAGAACACAAAAGTTAGAAAATGAGTGTTGCTCAGGGACAAGACAAAATAACAGAGGTTGAAGAGGAAACTTTAGTGGCAAAAGTAAAGTTGCGTCAGAGCATCAGGTGGCCTAACGCCTGACAACGGGAGCATATAAAGAAGGCTGCGGCATCGATGGCAGAGGCTACAAGTTTTGGAACCTGTTGCAATGCTGTTGGTAATATTAAATTATTTGTAATCTCATTAATGTATAAGGGATAGGATTTTTATTAGGTATAAACTGACATAATATTGTATAGATCCGAAGCGACACAATCATATATTTATTTTATGTGACACAATGCAATAAAACTGAAAAATATAGACCCATTTAAATAAACGTTTATTTTTTTATAGTATTTGTTGCTATAACGTGTTTAATAGATAACAAAGTGCTAATACATGTATTCAGGGCTGTAGTACTCAAGTCCGGTCTTGGACTCAAGACCGTTTTTCTATGGACTTCGGACTCGATAGTATTTGGACGGGACTTGTCTCGGACTCGGCCAACTGGTCTTGCCCATGACTTTTGGTCTCGAACCGAGTCAGGTGTTCTTATATTGTTGATGATAATATTGGAGGGAAAGTGAAACACAGTCAGGTTGGGATATTGTTCGGCTTTTTACAAGTTCAGACAGCTAAGTAGCTAACGCTACGCCGGTGGTTGCTAACGTTAGCGCACAGCGTTAGCCTAGCTTACTAACGCTAGGTAAATATTACGGCTGCCTTCGGAGTTTCTATATCTGCGGCCACGTTGTCAACATAGACCTGTGGCGTTAGTTTGAGCCATCATTGTATACATGAATAAGCTTTGGCCTACGAGATGGGTGGGTTGTTCTTACGTTGTAAAAAGCTAACTGGCTGTAGTTAGCCCGTTTGTATGCTAGCTGACATTAGCTAAGTTGCCGAGCCGCGTGTGTGTGTGAACGTGTGTGATCGAACGAACATATGTTAATTACACGCTGTTCATTGTTGTTTAACCAAACTTGTTTTCTGAAAATACATGTCTTTCTATTAACCAGTCCAAATACAATAGATACATGTTTTTTAGGGAAGCCATAAACCAACCATAGGGCTACACTCTGTAATACTGGTCCTCATTTACACTACATCGAGTGAAGCTATGTTGTCATTTAGTTGCTCAAAGCTCAGTATAGTACCATATCAGTTCTAATGCTCGTACTAGTCTACTGTAGCCAGTATTGTCTATGTAGTATTATGAGTTTATCACTATATTGATATCAAGGGGAATGGCAAATGGAGGTCTTGATACTTCATGCATAAGACCTTTTTTTTCTGTCCTGGACTCGGTCTTGACTCGGACTCGAACCTCTCTGGACTCGGTCTCGAACCTCTTTGGAATCGGTCTTGACTTGGACTGACTAGTCTGGTCTTGGACTTGTCTTGGACTCAACAAGGTTGTCTTGACTACGCCCTACATGTATTTGCCTGAGTGATGACCAGTGGGGTGAATTTACTAAGTAGAATTACTCAAGTACTGTTCTATGTTGAGTTAATTGTACTTTACTGAGTCTTTTCATGCCACTTTAGTTACTTGTTACTTTTCAAATTTAGATTTTTTTGCACACAAAAACGTTTATAAAGTAAAATGTTTATTATAAATGTAACTACAACACAGCCATATAAGGGCTATAAGTCCAGCCCTGAAATGATTAGACCATTTAAACACACAAGTGTATTTTT
>NW_022605612.1:309951-310097 GCF_008692095.1 Etheostoma spectabile | reverse complement strand
GAGTCAAGACCGAGTCCAGGACAGAAAAAAAAGGTCTTATGCATGACAGTATCAAGACCATCCATTTGCCATTCCCCTTGATATCATATAGTGATAACTCATAATAGCTACATAGACAATACTGCTACAGTAGTACTAGTACTGAG
>NW_022605612.1:309758-309941 GCF_008692095.1 Etheostoma spectabile | reverse complement strand
GATATGGTACTAGTACTGAGCATTTGAGCAACTAAATGACAACATAGCTTCACTCCGGATGTAGTGTAGAAATGAGGTGACCAGTATTACAGAGTGTAGCCCTATGGTTGGTTTATGGCTTCCCTAAAAAACTAATGTATTCTATTGTTATTTGGACGTGGGTTAATAGGAAAGACATGTATT
>NW_022605612.1:309528-309748 GCF_008692095.1 Etheostoma spectabile | reverse complement strand
AAACAAAGTTTGGTTAAACAACAATGAACAGCGTGTAATTTAACATATGTTCGTTCGATCACACACGTTCACACACACACGCGGCTCGGCAACGTTAGCTAATGTCAGCTAGCATACAAACGGGCTAACTACAGCCAGTTAGCTTTTTTACAACGTAAGAACAACCCACCCATCTCGTAGGCGCAAAGCTTATTTCATGTGATACAATGATGGCTCAAAC
>NW_022605612.1:309139-309264 GCF_008692095.1 Etheostoma spectabile | reverse complement strand
GGCAAGACCAGTGGCCGAGTCCGAGACAAGTCCGAGTCCAAATACTATCGAGTCCGAGTCCATAGAAAAACGGTCTTGAGTCCAAGACCGGACTTGAGTACTACAGCCCTGAATACATGTATTAG
>NW_022605612.1:295459-309129 GCF_008692095.1 Etheostoma spectabile | reverse complement strand
CTATTAAAACAAGTTATAGCAACAAATACTAATGAAAAAGAAATAAACGTTTATTTAAATGGGTCTATATTTTTCAGTTTTATTGCATTGTGTCACATAAAATAAATATATGATTGTGTCAGCTTCGAGATCTATACAATATTATGTTGTGTTTGTGTCGTCCGTGTTTTTTCACTGTGGCACAGCATTTGTTTGTGTGGTGTGTGTGTGTTTGTTTGCCTCTTAGCTGGCCAGGCCAGGCAGGCCTATTGTTGCGGCGGCACATGCGTTTGGGTGGCTGAGGACGCACCGAATGCCTCTGTGGTTGCTTTAGCCACAACCCTGTGTACGTGCATGTTTGTGTGTGTGTGTGGTTTCACGTGTACTTCACCAAGGCTTTACAGTATGGGAGTTGTGAATGGCAGAGTGCTCCCTGCTTCTCATTGTTGTTCATGTTATTCCTAATTTCTAGACATGGTACAAACCAGCACACTGTTCAACGTAATCGAATTAGAAGGAGTTAATCTTCCTGACATGATGATGATATAATATTTACATTTTCTTAACACCGATATGACGGAGAGTTTGAGGGTAAACTGTGTCAGTTCTACATTGTGGATGATCCACCAGGTGATACAGTGACCCCTATAAATTATTTGATTGGCCGTGAAAACATGAGGTGTGTTTGTTGAAATTGTCGCATTTTTGTTAAAACAACGAGGTGCTATTAAAATCAACTCCCAAAAGTATTCTCACAGTCCTGTTTTACGTTTTCCTGACGTTTACAACTTCAGCCGGTCTCACTTGTGCATATTATTATTTTTATAAATGTAGTGATGTTCTTCGTGTTGTGCTCACCGAAGTGACAGGCCATGTAGCAGATGAATTAAGATACATTAACTGCTGTGGTTAGAAAACTCTTGAGTGTAAAAGAAGGGAAGCCTGTGCCAGTATGTATGAAATTTAGGAGTGGTTTGGTTATTTAGAGCAACATGCTGAGAGTGTGGGGGGTGATTGGGTTCGAAGGCTGTGCGGAGGACGGGGGCCATGGGGTAGTTTGGGAAAGGGGCGGTGGGTTTTGGGGTGGGTGAGTTGGTAGGGGCTTAGGCTTTGTTATGGATGGGGAACCAATAGGCATCCTCCTGTGTGGGGGACGTTGGTGTGCATGGGAGAAGGGGAGCTGAGGTTCTGGCTGTACTATCCAGCTATTTGCTGATTATACGAATGTCAATAATATATTGTATCTTATATCTGTTTCTTTTCTGAAGTATAACTGCTAATAAGGGATGTTCCAGAGGAGACGCTATTACATTGAGTTCCTGAATCGAGTATGTTATGCGGTATTTTAGTTTGTATTAAGTTGCAACGTATTTGGAGTTGTGGACATCAGTTCTTCCTAGAAGATAAATATCGTTTTGGCATCGAGGATACATTTTTGGGCTTGTGTGTGGTGGATTGAGTGGCATCCTGGCGTCAGAGCTACAGGTTTGGCACGGACTTTCCTTTGGCTGGAAGGAGAGAGATGCATTGACAGTGAAATGATGGCTACTATGGGTACGCTACAGCGTTTGATGCAAGAAAAATACTTGGGAAGGTATTGAGCAGTTTTATTATATACTAATTATAAAATATTAATACTTTATTGATTGCAACCTCTTTTACAAGTCACAAAGTGCTTCACAAATAAGCTTTTGTGAAATACAGTACACACCCACAGATACAACAAGAAAAAAGAAAACAATTATTGACTGACCAATGAAATCATTTCATCATGATTACAAACCAAAGTTACCAGACGTCAAAAGTGAATTTGATCAATATGTCTTTATGGGCGGCTGTGACTCATGTAAGAGGTTGCCTGCCATTCGGAAGGTTGTGGTTCGATCCCCGCCCCTGCAGTCATTGTCGAAGTAGTTGATGGAGATTTATGGTGTCACATCCAGGGCACGAAGCTTCCGTTCCACCACATCCCAAAGATGCTCTATTGTTGTTGAGATCTGGTGACTGTGGGGGCCATTTTAGTACAGTAACTCATTGTCATGTTCAAGAAAACCATTTTGAATGATTCGAGCTTTGTGACATGTTGCATTATCCTGCTGGAAGTAGCCATCAGAGGATGGGTCTGGTGACCATAAGAAATGGACATGGTCACAAACAATGCTCAGGTAGGCCGTGGACTTTAAACGTATGCCCCATTTGGCAACTAAGGGGCCTAAGTTGTCCCAAGAAAACATCCCCCACACCATTACACCACCACCACCAGCTGCACAGTGGTAACAAGGCATGATGTTCCATGTTCTCATTCTGTTTACACACCAATTCTGACTCTAACCATCTGAATGTCTCAACAAATCTAGACTCATCAGACCAGCAACATTTTTCCAGCTTCACTGTCCAATTTTTGGTGAGCTCTTGGCAAATTGTAGCCTCTTTTTCCTATTTGTGTGGAGATGATGGTACCACGGTGGGTCTTCTGGCTGTTGTAGCCCATCCGCCTCAAGGTTGTGCGTGTTGTTGCTTCACAAATGCTTTTGCGCATACCTCGGTTGTAGTAATTTCAGTCAAAGTTTGCTCTTTTATCACTTGAATCAGTTGGCCCATCTCCTCTGACCTCTAGCATCAACAAGGCATTTTTTGCCCACAGGACTGCCGCATATTGGAATTTTTCCCTTTTCATACCATTCTTTGTAAACCCTAGAAATGGTTCTGCATGAAATCCTTGTAACTGAGAAGATTGTGAATACTCAGTCCGGCCCCTGGCACCAACAACCATGCCACGCTCAAAATTGCTAAATAACCTTTCTTTCCCATTCTGACATCTCAGTTTGGAGTTCAGGAGATTGTCTTGACCAGGACCACACCCCTAAATGCATTGAAGCAACTGCCATGTGATTGGTTTATTAGATATTGCATTAATGATAAATTGAACAGGTGTTATAATAATATATAATCCTTTAGGTGAGTAGCTGGATGTCATCAGCATGTAAATGATAGCAGATTCTCCAAATTGGCTAATTATATGCACGCACAGGAAAGCTCCCACAGAAAGGAAAGCATCTGTCTAAAGATAAGAGGTGAACCAATCCAGGGCGCTCCTGAGACACCAACCCAGTGCTTAAGTCTGTCAAGCAAGATGTTATGCTCCCACCGTATCAACAAAGCTGCGGTTAGGTCCATAGCACCAAAACCGAGCATTCACATTATGTATGACCCCTGACATGTGTGGACCAGACCATGTTGGATAAAATTAAAAGACTCAGATAAATTAAGAAATCAGCAGCACAAGTGCAAGACGTGTCATCGACGTGAATATTAAATTTCAGACCATAACCACTTTATCCTACCTCCAATGGATGATTAAAAAAAATCACTGATTTAGACAAAAGAACTGTTTGAACCAGGAGGTTGGTAGATTAAAATTTAATATAAATTAATTAAATATTTAATAACGGGATTATAACTACCCAAGCTCGCCCCAGCTAAAGCCAAAGCATAATAGCGATTGGAGAGTGTCAGGAAGGTTTGAGAGATGGTCCTGTCAGTGCCTTCTGCAACTGCGGACCCACCACGTACACCCAAGTTGACTCATGATGTGGAGTAGACATAGGAGGGGCCGCTGACAAGCAACAGGGTCCTACCCCCCCGTGTGCAGAACTGGTCATGCAAAGCCACTTCTGAGACTATGAGCCAATAAGGAATACTAATTTTTTTATGGACCACAGAGGAAAATGCAGTTCAGGGCTAATTTTGTGTGTGTGGGGTGTGTGGACGAGAGCAGAGCATATGTTAGCTGTAAGAGGTAATTGGGCAGAGAGATGGATAGAGGATCACATTCATGCAGCCATACAATGTACCGTTTTAATAAATGTGGAATAGCCTTAACACATTCACTGCACACAAACACCATGTGGTTTCTGTCTTGTGCAATGCTCTCGAGTTCACACTATTAAATTGTGTTGTATTGCTGCAACCGTCCCGAGGCCTCTCTTTTCACTGGTGGAGAATATGTCTTAGAGGTGTGCGTGTGTTGTGTTTGTGTGCATAGACATTAACCCCCGCAGAAAGGCCACACTAGGCTTGGTTGACTCGCAAAAAATGGTGGAAGAAGAAGAATAACGGAGAGGATGGAAGAGCTGCTAGCTAAACCTTTTACGATCACATTCTAGAAATTATGCACTTCACTGTATCAGTGTACATCCATGACCTTTACTGTTTGTGCATAAATGTTAATGCTTTCTGAGAGGAGATGGTGAATATGAAGTGGGCATGCTGTAAATCACTGCCTCTTCACCTTTCATAAAGCAAGTTTGCTCTCTACTTCCTCTTTCCTTCTCAAGTATGTATAGCGCAGGAAAGAATAAAAAAAGCTGTTGTTTTGCGCTTTTTGATTTTCCCAATGAATATCTGCCTTTACCATGTATTTTATTTTATTTATTTATCTCAAAACACACAATGTTGCAAAAGAAAAAACACCAAATAAACTAAAAATGTAAAATCTCAAAATAAAACAACGATCGAATTCACAAAAACTAAAGATTAGTTCAAGAGGGGCAGATGGAAGCAATAAGATTATTTGGTCTTGTCCCTATTTCACAAAATCATCATTACCAAGCAAATAGATATGCAAATACAGCATACATTTCTTCCAGTCTATAATACTTACACAATATACAACAACACTCAATTCAATTCCTATGTTAGTTCTGTCTTGAATCATTCAGAAGTAATCAAACCAACAAGTTGGAAAGACTTTCATAAAGATTATTTGCAAGATAAATTTACACTAATGACTACTGAATTGTGACCATCTGAACTATAAATAATGCAGATACGTGCACAGAGCCAAGACAAAATGATGAGTAAGGAGTAAAGTACTTATTGTTTCTATAGAAATGGAGGCACAAGAAAACAGTTAAGTCTGCAGCTTCTAACTGGATCTTTGTGGTTTAAAGTGTGTTTCTATAAGATATCTGCTTGATATTTACGTTTCATGTTTGCTTTTAGAAGTTGTGCTATGTTATCCAATGAAGACCCAACTTCACTTGATTTGCCGCTTAAAAAACACCCACAACAGTTTACTCAAGATGCAGCTTAAAAAACACGTTTTGAGTCCTGTTGATGAAATTGTCACATGTTGATGGTTGTGTAGCCTTGTGATACCCCTTTCCCACTAGCCAAAAATCAACTAAAGCACTAACATCTGGCTTTTGGCTAGAATGTGAATTCCCTCCCAGGAGAATTAATCTGCAGTAGGCACAGGTATTTCTCGGCAGCCATGAAACAATACCCAGTAAATGGCTACTTTTCAAGCCCTTTTCTGGCGCAATGCTGTGACACTATAAATTTTACTATGAGTGGAATGACTAAGCCACAATCAGAGGCGGTCAAGGACAATGTCCTCATCTGACCTCATGTTGTAGTTCACCTCTCCATGATCCTCCTACTGATGGTCTTATTGACTCTAGCTCAAGAATCTCCCTAGTTCAGTTTTTAAGCCAGTAATACACAAAGAATGGTAGCATACTGTAGGCAGGGAAGAAAGACTGCTAGTAAAATGAACGGAAACAATCCGGATTTAAAATATATTATTAAAAAATTCTGTGTATCATATTTTATGAAACGGAAATACAGTCAGCATATTCGTCATGCCTTAAAGATCACTCAATGCCTATTTAAGTAAATAAAGTAAGCCTATGGCCATGTTTCACGTACTGTAGCTCTCCGCTGTGACACACGTCCAGCAGAGAGTCGTGTGCAGGGAAAAAGAGCAGCTTAAAACACAAATTTAGCACTAGCAAGTTAAATAGCAGTTAAGAAATATATTAAAGCCTATTTTCGTTTTGTCATTACAAAAAGTTTTAACTTTTTCATGATTTGTTTTTAACTGTGACGTTTTTTAGTTCCTCGTGTGGACTAGCCACCCTCATTTGCAGTGCTGTGGAGAGGTCTAACATGCGAGACTACCTTGTGATTTATCCATTGATCACTGTACAGTATGCTTTGAAGCTGTATCACTCACGCAGCCGGATCCTTTTTAGAATTAGATCAAGCAGAATACATCATAATAAATTAAGTAACATGCAGAATAATTGTAAATGGCAAAAAACAGAGTAGTTCACAAAGTTTCATCAACTATATATACCGCACAATTGTAGAAAAAGAGTCATCTTTGTATATTTAGATTTGTTTTCTCATAGTGACCAGTTGAAGCTCAGGACATACAGTACTCTGGCTGAAATCTATTCTTAAATACTGTACATTCTGACTGTTTGAAAAACATGAGGTCACATGTGCGTCTGCTGTGGGGGCTGTTTAACGTCAAGATAAATGAAGCACCCATAATCTGTCACTGATACGTAACACTTTAGTCACACATAAAGTCACATGAGTAAAAAATTAGTGTTTGGAAAAAAAAAATCTAAAATAGAAGCAGAAAACAAGAAATATCACCTCAGATGCTGAATAATTCTATACAAACTGTAAGGGACAACTTACAACATGGCAAAACATTTTAAAGTGGAGCAATGTTTGCTTTGAGGATTATCAGAAAATCCTCTGTATTGCATAAAACCTGTGTGTAAATGTGTGTGTCCAAATGTTGGAAGCGTTAAAACAGATGCTGTTGAGTAGTCCAATAGAAGAATGAGTGAAAGGAACTGACTAGCTTGTGATAACACATTCAACTGTCACCAACAGGATCCCCTGCTGCACCACACAGACACACTATAACTGTCCACCAGTATCTAAATGTGAATATATATATTTGAATTTTAAAAGCAACGAGATTCAAAAAGGTTAGGGCACGCTTGAATATGTGAAAACATGATTACAATTATGTTGGGCATTAAATCATGGTTTATTACACGT
Organism: Etheostoma spectabile; assembly: GCF_008692095.1. NCBI lineage: Eukaryota > Metazoa > Chordata > Actinopteri > Perciformes > Percidae > Etheostoma > Etheostoma spectabile. Next base: position 302,283 of record NW_022605612.1, on the reverse strand, counting down.
TACTCATTGACTTTGGAAACAATGTTGCCATTATTCAATTATTGAAAAAATAGTAAACAATTGACAAATAACAGTGAAAACACCTTGACGGTTTCCTCAACACTTTTTCCATTTTAATTTAGAACTCAGAACAAAAAGATTTTACTTGCCAACAATGTGCAAAATAATCATTTTTTCCTTGATTATTCTGGTTTTGTGATCGCTAGGACTGAAATTGTAATCAGGATTACAAATTTAATTAATTGCATAGCCCTAATGTTGATGCATCTCACTTCCCTTATTGATAGCTCCTCGCTCCTCGGCTGAACCAGAAGGTATTCTTTCCTTCCTTCGTGAGCTCTTCTTTCTGCCCTGAGAACTATACCCCCCAATTCCACCGTTTGCAGAACTCTGCGGATTCGCTCCGCTAGGTGTCGCTCTGTTCTCCGTTCGTCCGTCAATACCCCCACGGTCCGGATTTGTTTGACGAACGGCGGCCATGACCCACGGGATCTCGTAGAATAGAACCACAAAACCAACAGTTTTTTTTCCATCCATAGGAGTAAGGGAAAAGTACTCTGTGGTGTGTTTTCAAGTGTAGTGCCGGAAAATATCCGCCGTGAGCACGGTCCATTTATTTTGAAAATTGAACGGATGTTTTGTTTTGTTCCTGTGCTCAACTTCCTGTCCCACTATCTGCCTGTGCTAAATTGCTGCAAAGCTCTCTGGCGTCCGGCAAAAATAAAAGTTCTGCGCATCTGCTCGCGGAGGGCTGCTCACTGCCGAAGTTGGATGAGTTGGAACGCAGCCGTTCCGCAGTGGAAACACACACATTGATTTCAATTGAAACCTTTTGACTTTGAGCCGTGTGGAGTGAATCCGCAGACGTTCCTCAACCGGTGGAAATTGGGGGTAAGCCAGTACACAAAATATATAATTTCAATTCAATTTTATTAGATAGCGCTAAATCACAATAATGTATCTCATTGCGCTTTTCATAAATGAACGGGTCTAGACCATACTCTGTAATGTTATTTACAGAAACCCAACAATTCCCACCAAGAGCAAGCACTAGGCGACAGAGGCAGGAAAAACTTCCTTTAAAGCAAGAAACCTCGAGCAACCATGGCTCAGGATGGGCGGTCATCTGCCTCAACCGGTTGGAGGTGAGAGAAAAAAGAGAGAGACAAGACAGACAGACAGACAGATAGAGAAGAGGACATGAGATGTAGCAAGGGTGTTGAGCAGGAACATGAGGACAGCAGTGACTCCAACCACAGATCCAGACTCCACAGCTCCAGAGCATAACCACCTGCAGGAAGCGAAAGGAGAGAGAGGAGAGGGGCGAGAGAGCACAAGACTACGTGGCGATAGAGCACAAGACTCCGGATAGGGAAGAAGTCAAGTTAGTCACTGCATTAATGGGAGTAGGTTGATACTGGAACCTTCCCAAAAACCATGCTGCTGAAAGTGTTGTTAACTCCAGCATACAACTGACAAATTAATGTGACGCTTCAAAGGAAAGGACATCTCATCACACTAAACACATTTCCTTGTTTCCTCTCCTCCCTTGATTTCCTTGCATCTCTCTCGTGCTTCCTTGGTGGACGCTAAGACGTGAGGACGGAAGGCAGTGGAGGAGCCGGAGATGCAATTTAAGAGAACTGAGATTACCTAAACGTAAATGTCTACTGGAAAGATGACGAGATCAGGAATTCTTTTGGTTATAGCCAATGCTGAAACCGTCAGACCACATTTGTGAAATGGCAAGAGACTTGCCGTTTGACCAAAATTGTAAAAAGGACCAAGATTACACGGCTTGGTACCGAGGTGTAATCTGCATCACTTCCTGCTTCCTGCACGTTCCAGAAAGGGAGAGGGATACCTTGCAGTGTTAGTTTTACATTACATAGAACACTATTTTATTCATTTATTTTGTGTTGGTATTAGATCTTTTAAAATAATTTTTATATTGAAATAATATCTATATGGTAGTTATGTCTTCCGTTGTATTGGTCCCTCTTATGGACAATGTGCAAAAATAGATATTCAAAAGTATTCACTCACAGTGCTGCGAGAGGGTCTGGCTTGTCCACTCAGCATTCCGGGACAGGATAAAAACAGGCTCTGGTTTATTGCCTTTTTTTTAAACCAACACAACAGTCTTAGACTGTGCTAAGTGCCGACGGAGCACACGGTGCTCTGCAAAATAGCCTTGGGAGGAACTTCTTTTGGTGGAACATACGTACGTTCAAATTTGTTTTAGTCATTTAAATAGTAGATGGTAACTGAGATTTGCAAAACTCTTGCAAGACTTGCTGGCTGACGACCTATCCTTACATACCCAATTGAGCCATGCCTAAACTTACCCCTTTAAAGTTAACACCTAATGTCAACCATCTAGTGAGACTTTTGCAAGTCTTCGGCCTTGGGTCTAATTGGCACAACCACCTATGGGCTTTGACTTTTCTGGTTCTGTGTCAGCGGACAACTGTGACTTGTTATGCGGATTTGCACCTGTTCCCCTAATGCTACAATCATGTATGCACATACTGTATCCTCTAGCACTTGTGCCATTTGGCTGTCTTTATATACCTTCTAAAGACATTTAATAATGGCGGTATTCCACTGCGTGGTATCTACTCGCCTCGACTCTACTCGCCTTTTTTGGTTTTCCAAAATGTGGGCTTCCCCTTTTAACCCTCTGTTGTGCATCATGGCATAACATTTCATTACAACCTTACTGCCTGTTTAAGAATATGGAGCAGAGTGCAGCATGCACATTGCATGCTCACAAACACATCATGTAGTTGGCATTTGGTGGAAGCCAGTAAGTGCTGTAAAAAGAAGTGTGAAGAAAGAAAGGCAACAGGAGCATGTGAGTCCAAGGCAGCTGCAGGGCTGTGGCTGGATGCCCTGTGTGTGTTCTCCTGGCCTGGCACTGACAACATGAAGCCTGCGTCCTGGCTGAAGTAGGTCCGGGCCTGCCTGGTGACAGAGACACAAGAGGGAGGGGCACCCAAGTGCAGAGAGTCACCCAGTCAGAGTTGATTGTTTGTGTGACTAATGTCTCTCTCCAGCGTCCATCTGCTGCTGAGCCCCTCTCTTGCTCACATCTCCTGTGCCTCATTGTGATTCTTTTGTCAACCATCAAACCTTATCTCTGCCCTTCCACCTACTCATTCCTGATTTTCACACCATTATGAGCAGCTACAAAGTCATTACAGTCCCAAGTGGCATTCATTGCAGTGACATTTCTCATCTAATTAAATTAGAATTTGTTTTCACCTAGCTCTTTAATCCATTGAAAGTTTGTGTAAGTACTCCTACGTTCAAAGTAACATACTTTAGTATGGTTTTTTTTTCAGTAACAAACAACACCTAGCGGCTATAATCAATATTTTTTCTTTTTTAATTATTTTTTAGGCATTTTCGGCCTTTATTTTTGACAGGCAGCTGAAAATATGAAAGGGTCAGAGAGAGGGGGAATGACATGCAGCAAGCGCCGCAGGTCGGAGTCAAACCTGGGCCCGCTGTGTTTAGGAGTAAACCTCTATTTATGGACGCCCACTCTAGCACTTTGCTATCTGGGTGCCCTATAATCAATATTTCTAATACAACAATAGGTTAAGGGCCACTCACCCTGATAAACCTAGCAAGGCTTATCACCTGATTCTGCAGTTTCCTACAGACCTTTTGGTTTTAGCTTTTTTCAGCTCATTGTTTAATTTTCCAGCTGTAACTCTCACTGCTCTCATAGTGCGTTTTGCCCACCATACTGGGTTCAGAATTGCAATTTTCAGAGAAAAAGCTCTAAAAACAGCTACAAATACAAGATCATGCAAAGATCACGGGATCACATATCACACGAAAATCTATCTTTAGTTGTCATGCTTGAATTAATGCATTTGTGTCTATCTACAATCTTGCTGCATCAGGTGAGAAGCTACTGGTTTAGGTGTGTGTGTTTATGGACATTTTTTTTTTTTTTTTGAAAGTGCCTTTGGTTCCAATGATGTTACTAAAAACTCACAGTGGCTACTTTACCTGCTTAGCACCAAACAGCAAACTAAGTTAGCAATTAGCTGATAATATAGAGCGTTTAACACAATCTAACCCTCAGGAGTTGGTCAACAGCAGAACAATATTATATATACGTATATGTAAATGTGCTGTATTATATAGCACTTTCTAGTCTTAACGACCACTCAAAGCGCTCTATTTATATCATACAGGATACATTCACCATTCCACACACTTCATACATTGTGGCGGAGGCTGCCGTACAGGTGCCTCCTGCTCATTAGATAAACATTCACACCATTCACACTCCGATGCGCAGCATCGGAAGCAACTCAGGGTTCAGTGTCTTGCCCAAGGACACTTCAACATGGACTGCAGGCCAGAGTTGACCCCCAATCTTCGAATTGACAGGCAACCGTTAACTACACTAGCCCACAGCCGCCCCTATACAGTACAAATAACAATATTAGTAACACATAACCTCTAAGTAAAATTAGTTTGTGTTGTGCAACACATTTAATTTAGTGATGCTTATATGTCGACATAGTCAAGCTTTGAACTTTTGAATTACAAGTGTGAACTGATGAACGTTGTGTGCAAGACTGCTAGCTAGACTTCTGTTGAATCTGATTTTTCTGTTGCACAACTAAAACAACTTTTGATGTAAATTTGTTCCACCAAAACAGTTCCTTCGCGCACCGTGCGACGCCCATGACATTGTGATTGGTTTAAACACATGCCAATGAACCGAGAAACGTTTCTCTTCCATCCCAATGCTGTGTTGACTACCAACCGTCGTCCGCGGAGCGGTGGAGGATTATATTACTTGCTTCTTGTTTAAATTATTTTGTTGTTATTGAACCATAGTTTTAATTTGTTCAGTTCTGAAGGGATCTCCTGTAGTAAATAATCCAATCATCAGCAAACAAACAAGCTTTTAAAGGTGCAATGTGAATATATTACTGGATAATCAAAATTACCACAATGTGTCATCAGAAATTAAGATGAATGCAAGTTGAAATACTACTTTCTGACAACAATGCTGAAGCCAGTATTTTCTCCTATGAAATGTCCTTTCTGTGACGAAATGTCTGTTTGTGTTTTGGCCTGTGTGTCAGTACAACTGTCTATTTGACAGCCGGCCGGATTGTCCAGATTACCTTAAAAAATGCAAACCCAGCGAGCCACAGCTGTAGGACAGCCGTGGAGCGGCATACAAATGAACGGATTGTTGGATTGACACAGTGTTCTCTACAGGTCGCTTTGCGATGTGTACTGTTATGTTATGTTATTGTTGCTAACGTTACCATCGCCAGCTTCAAGGTTATAATATGTTAGAAAAGATAATTCCCACTTTCTTCCAAACTGGAATGTAACCATAACGTTAATGTGAACAAGTATTAACAACAATCTGCCCCCTGCCGAATTTGTCACCCCTTCTGTTCAGCGGGGCGTAGCTGACAGACAGTGATTGTACCCTTGTACAGATGACTGTGAGGTTTAGGTCTTTTTAGCGCGCTGTTTGTAGTGACGTTAAAGGAGTTTTCCGGTCGATTTCAATTTTAGGGCCCGAGCGCCAACAACGGCGAATGCCCTATTGAACTGAAGTAATTATTATTATTTTAAATATAATAATAATAATAATAAATAATATAATAAATAATATAATAATAATAATAAATTAATTTATAGCGCTTTCCCAAGCTCAATTCGCTTTACAGAGTAGAAACAGTAGATAAATTATAAAAAACAAAATAAATAAAACTAAGGATAGCAGAACAGAAGAGATGGGTCTTCGAACGACTGAAAAATAGGGACTCAAGATGCGATCTCATGGGGGAGGGAGTTCCAGAGCCTGGGAGCTGCCCTGGAAAAGGCTCTGTCCCCAAAACTGTGGAGCTTTGACTTGGGGACGTAGAGGAGACTGGCTGAGGTGGATCTGAGGGACCGTGAAGGTTGTAGGGGAGAGGAGGACAGTAAGATGACGGGCAAGGTGCCAAGGTGTGGGCAAGTGATGTGGTGCCAGGATGTGAGCGGTGATGAGTCGTGCGGCTGAGTTCTGAACCAGTTGGAGCCTTTAATGGAGGTTGAGCTGATGCCGAGAGTACTGAGTTGCAATAGTCAAGTCATGGAGATGAAGGCATGAGTAGTCTTTCGGCAGCAGAGGGAGTGAGGGGTCCTGATTTTGGCAAATTTCGAAGGTGAAGAAGGGGTTTTGATGACTTGACGGATGTAGGCTCAAGGGAGAGGGTTAAATCAAAAATCACACCAAGTTGCAGGCCTGGGGAGTAGGGGTGCACAATATCGAACTCAGTATCGTTATCGCGATATCACGTTGCTCGATATCATTATCGAAAGTCTCGCGATAATTCTTTTTTTTATGCGTCCCGTCCGACACCAGACGGAGTTCTGAAAAAATGAAATTGAGCGGAAGTGCGTAGAGGCGGCAGCCAGGCTACGTCGCGCCTCCGCTGGAACATACTCAGTGAAGAAATAGACAGAACAAAACGAACGCAAGAAAAGAAAAGACCTAAAGAAGAAGAGTGAAGGGAGCAAAAGAAAGAACACAAAGTAAGAAAATGAGTGTTCTCAGGGACAAGACAAAATCAGAGGTTGAAGAGGAAACTTTAGTGGCCAAAGTAAAGTTGGTCCAGAGCATCAGTGGGCTCTAACGCCTGACAACGGAGCAATATAAAGAAGGCTGCGGAATCGATGCCGAGTCAAATTTTTGGACACCTTTGTTGCACATGCTGTTGGTATATTAATTATTTGTAACTTTCATTAAATGTATAAGGATAGGATTTTTATTAGTGTATCCCCTA
>NW_022605612.1:289909-295434 GCF_008692095.1 Etheostoma spectabile | reverse complement strand
AGAGCCACCTGATGCTCTGGACGCAACTTTACTTTTGGCCACTAAAGTTTCCTCTTCAACCTCTGTTATTTTGTCTTGTCCCTGAGCAACACTCATTTTCTTACTTTTGTGTTCTTTCTTTTGCTCCCTTCACTCTCTCTTCTTTAGGTCTTTTCTTTTCTTTCGCTTCGTTTTGTCTCTGTCTATTTCTTCACTGAGTTATGTTCCAGCGGAGGCGCGATCTAAGAATGGACTCCGCCCTCTTACGCACTTCCGCTCAATTTTCATTTTCTTCAGAACTCGTCTGCGTGTCGGACGGGACGCATAAAAAAAGAATTATCGCGAGACTTTCGATAGATATCGAGCAACGTGATATCGCGATAACGATACTGATTCGATATATTGTGCACCCCTACTCCAGGCCTGCAACCTTGGTGTGATTTTTGATTTAACCCCCTCCCTTGAGCCTCACATCGTCAAGTCATCAAAACCTCCTTCTTTCACCTTCGAAATATTGCCAAAATCAGGACCCTCACTCACTCCCTCTGCTGCCGAAAGACTTACCATGCTTCTTCCTCATGACTTGACTATTGCAACTCAGTACTCCTCGGCATCAGCTCAACCTCCATTAAAAGGCTCCAACTGGTTCAGAACTCAGCCGCACGACTCATCACCCGCTCCACATCCTGGCACCACATCACTTGCCCACACCTTGGCACCTTGCCCCGTCATACCTTACTGTCCTCCTCTCCCCCTACCAACCTTCACGGTCCCTCAGATCCACCTCAGCCAGTCTCCTCTACGTCCCCAAGTCAAAGCTCCACAGTTTTGGGGACAGAGCCTTTTCCAGGGCAGCTCCCAGGCTCTGGAACTCCCTCCCCCATGAGATCCGCATCTCTGAGTCCCTCATCATTTTTCAGTCCCGTCTGAAGACCCATCTCTTCTGTTCTGCCTATCCTTAGTTTTTATTTTATTTAGTTTTTTATATATTTATCTACTGTTTCTACTCTGTAAAGCGAATTTGAGCTTGGGAAAAGCGCTATAAAAATTCAATTTATTATTATTATTATTATTATTATTATTATTATTATTATTATTATTATTATTATTATTATTATAAATAATAATAATTACTTCAGTTTCAATAGGGCATTCGCCGTTGTTGGCGCTCGGGCCCTAAAATTTGAAATCGACCGGAAAACTCCTTTAACGTCACTACAACAGCCGCTAAAAAGACCTCAACCTCACAGTCATCTGTACCAAGGGTACAATCACTGTCTGTCAGCTACGCCCGCTGAACAGAAGTGGGTGACAAATTTCGGCAGGGGGCAGATTGTTGTTACTACTTGTCCGCACATTACACGTTATGGTTACATTCCAGTTTGGAAGAAAGTGGGAATTATCTTTCTGTCCAACATATTATAACCTTGAAGCTGGCGATGGTAACGTTAGCAACAATAACATAACATAACAGTACATACATCGCAAAGCGACCTGTAGAGAACACTGTGTCCCAATCCAACAATCCGTTCATTTGTATGCCGCTTCCACGGCTGTCCTACAGCTGTGGCTCGCTGGGTTTGCATTTTTTAAGGTATATCTGGCAATCCGGCCCGGCTGTCAAAATAGACAGTTGATACTGACACACAGGCCAAAACACAAACAGACATTTCGTCACAGAAAGGACATTTCATAAGGAGAAAATACTGGCTTCAGCATTGTTGTCAGAAAAGATAGTATTTCAACTTTGCATTCATCTTAATTTCTGATGACACATTGTGGTAATTTTTGATTATTCCAGTAAATATATTTCACATTGCACCTTTAAAAGCTTGTTTTGTTTGCTGATGATTTGGATTATTTACTACAGGAGATCCCTTCAGAACTGAACAAATTAAAACTATGGTTCAATAACAACAAATTATATTTAAACAAGAAGCAAGTAATATAATCCTCCACAGCTCCGCGGACGACGGTCTGGCTAGTCAACACAGCATTCTGGGATGGAAGAGAAACGTTCTCTGGTTCATTGGCATGTGTTTAAACCAATCACAATTGTCATGGGCGTCGCACGGTGCCGCTGAAGGAACTTGTTTTGGTGGAACATATGTACATTCAAAAGTTGTTTTAGTTGTGCAACAGAAAACTCAGATTCAACAGATAGTCTAGCTAGCAGTCTTGCACCAACTGTTCATCAGTTCACACTTTGTAAGTTCAAAAGTTCAAAGCTTGACTATGTCGACATATAAGCATCACTAAATTAAATGTGTTGCACAACACAAACTAATTTTTACTTAGAGGTTATGTGTTACTAAATATTGTTATATTGTACTGTATAGGGGCGGCTGTGGCTCAGTGTTATAACGGTTGCCTGTCAATTTCGAAGATTGGGGGTTCAATCTCTGGCCCTGCAGTCCCATGTTGAAGTGTCCTTGGGCAAGACACTGAACCCTGAGTTGCTCCCGATGCTGCGCATCGGAGTGTGAATGTGTGTGAATGTTTATCTAATGAGCAGGAGGCACCTTGTACGGCAGCCTCCGCCACAATGTATGAATGTGTGTGAATGGTGAATGTATCCTGTATGATATAAAATAGAGCGCTTTGAGTGGTCGTTAAGACTAGATAAGTGCTATATAAATACAGCACATTTACATATACAGTATATATAATATTGTTCTGCTGTTGACCAACTCCTGAGGGTTAGATTGTGTCTAAACGCTCTATATTTATCAGCTAATTGCTAACTTAGTTTGCTGTTTGGTGCTAAGCAGGTAAAGTAGCCTACTGTGAGTTTTTAGTAACCATCATTGGAAACCAAAGGCACTTTCAAAAAAAAAAAACTGTCCATTAAACACACACACCTAAACCAGTAGCTTCTCACCTGATGCAGCAAGATTGTAGATTAGACACAAATGCATTAATTCAAGCATGACAACTAAAGATAGATTTTCGTGTGATATGTGATCCCGTGATTCTTGCATGATCTTGTAATTTTGTAGCTGTTTTTAGAGCTTTTTCTCTGAAAATTGCAATTCTGAACCCAGTATGGTATGGGCAAAACAGCACTATGAGAGCAGTGAGAGTTACATGCTGGAAAATTAAACAATGAGCTGAAAAAAGCTAAAACCAAAAAGGTCTGTAGGAAACTGCAGAATCAGGTGATAAGCCTTGCTAGGTTTATCAGTGTGAGTGGCCCCTCTAACCTATTGTTGTATTAGAAATATTGATTATAGGGCACCCAGATAGCAAAGTTGCTAGAGTGGGCGTCCATAAATAGAGGTTTACTCCTAAACACAGCGGGCCCAGGTTTGACTCCGACCTGCGGCGCTTTGCTGCATGTCATTCCCCTCTCTCTGACCCCTTTCATATTTTCAGCTGCCCTGTCAAAAATAAAGGCCGAAAATGCCTAAAAAATAATCTTAAAAAAGAAATAAATATTGATTATAGCCGCTAGGTTTGTTTGTTACCTGACAAAAAAAAACACTACTAGCTAATAGTTACTTTGAACGTAGGAAGTACTTACACAAACTTTTCAATGGATTAAAGAGCTAGTGAAACCAAATTCTAATTTTTAATTAGATGAAAATGTCACTGCAATGAATGCCACTTGGGACTGTAATGACTTTGTAGCTGCTCATAATGGTGAAAATCAGGAATGAGTAGGTGGAAGGGCAGAGATAAGGTTTGATGGTTGACAAAAGAATCACAATGAGGCACAGGAGATGTGAGCAAGAGAGGGGCTCAGCAGCAGATGGACGCTGGAGAGAGACATTAGTCACACAACAATCAACTCTGACTGGGTGACTCCTCTGCACTCTGGGTGCCCCTCCCCTCTGTGTGTCTCTGTCACCAGGCAGGCCCGGACCTACTTCAGCCAGGACAGCAGGCTTCATGTTGTCAGTGCCAGGCCTCAGGAGAACACACACAGGGCATCCAGCCACAGCCCTGCAGCTGCCTTGGACTCACATGCTCTCCCTGTTGCCTTTCTTTCTCTCACACTTCTTTTTTACAGCACTTACTGGCTTCCACCAAATGCCAACTACATGTATGTGTTTGTGAGCATGCAATGTGCATGCTGCCACTCTGCCTCCATATTCTTAAACCAGGCCAGTAAGGTTGTAATGAAATGTTATGCACATGATGCACTAACAGAGGGTTAAAAGCGGGAAGCCCACATTTTGGAAAACCAAAAAAGGCGAGTAGAGTCGAGGCGAGTAGATACCACGCAGTGGAATACCGCCATTATATAAATTGTCTTTAGAAGGTATATAAAGACAGCCAAATGGCACAAGTGCTAGAGGATACAGATATGTGCATACATGATTGTAGCATTAGTGGAACAGCGTGCAAATCCGCATAACAAGTCCACAGTTGTCCGCTGACACAGAACACAGAAATGTCAAAGCCCATAGGTGGGTTGTGCCTAGATTAGACCCAAGGCCGAAGACTTGCAAAAGTCTCACTAGATGGTTGACATTAGGTGTTAACTTTAAAGGGTTAAGTTTAGGCACTGGCCTCAATTGGTTATGGTAAGGATAGGTCGTCAGCCAGCAAGTCTTGCAAGAGTTTTCGCAAATCTCAGTTACCATCTACTATTCTAAATGACTAAAACAACCTTTGAACGTACGTATGTTCCACCAAAAGAAGTTCCTTCCCAAGGCTATTTTGCAGAAGCACCGTTGCTCCGTCCGGCACTTAGCACAGTCTAAGACGATTGTGTTTGGTTTTTAAAAAAAAAGGCAATAAACCAGAGCCTGTTTTTATCCTGTCCCGGAATGCTGAGTGGACAAGCCAGACCCTCTTCCGCAGCACTGTGGAGTGAATACTTTTGAATATCTATTTTTGCACATTGTCCATAAGAGGACCAATACAACGGAAGACATAACTACCCATATAGATATATTTATTTCAATATAAAAATTTATTTTAAAAGATCTAAATACCAACACAAAATAAATGAATAAAATAGTGTTCTATGTAATGTAAAACTTAACACTGCAAGGTTATTCCTCTCTCCCTTTCTGGAACGTGCAGGAAGCAGGAAGTGATGCAGATTACACCTCGGTTACAAAGCCGTTTTTAATCTGGTCCTTTTTACAATTTTGGTCAAACGGCAAGTCTCTTGCCATTTCACAAATGTGTCTGACGGTTTCAGCATTGGCTATAACCAAAAGAAATTCCTGTATCTCGTCATCTTTCCAGTTAGACATTTACGTTTTAGGTACATCTCAGTTCTCTTAAATTGCATCTCCGGCTCCTCCACTTGCCTTCCGTCCTCACGTCTTAGTCGTCCCACCAAGGAAGCACGAGAGAGATGCAAGGAAATCAAGGGAGGAGAGGAAACAAGGAAATGTGTTTAGTGTGATGAGATGTCCTTTCCTTTGAAGCGTCACATTAATTTGTCAGTTGTATAGCTGGAGTTAACAACACTTTCAGCAGCATGGTTTTTGGGAAGGCTTCTCATGTATTCAACCTCATCCCATTAATGCATGTTACTAACTTGACTTCTTCCCTATCCCGGAGTCTTGTGCTCTATCGCCACCGTA
>NW_022605612.1:289808-289899 GCF_008692095.1 Etheostoma spectabile | reverse complement strand
CTCTCGCCCCTCTCCTCTCTCCTCCTTTCGCTTCCTGCAGGTGGTTATGGCTCTGGAGCTGTGGAGTCTGGATCTGTGGTTGGAGTCACCT
>NW_022605612.1:274542-289798 GCF_008692095.1 Etheostoma spectabile | reverse complement strand
TGTTCCTGCTCAACACCCTCTGCTACAATTCTCCATGTCTCTTCTCTATCTGTCTGTCTGTCTGTCTGTCTTTCTCTCTCTTTCTTTTTCTCTCACCTCCAACCGGTTGAGGCAGATGACCGCCCATCCTGAGCCATGGTTCTGCTCGAGGTTTCTGCCTCTTAAAAGGAAGTTTTTCCCTGCCTCTGTCGCCTAGTGCTTGCTCTTGGTGGGAATTGTTGGGTTTCTGTAAATAACATTACAGAGTATGGTCTAGACCCGTTCATTTATGAAAAGCGCAATGAGATAACTGTTATTGTGATTTAGCGCTATCTAAATAAAATTGAATTGAAATTATATTATTTTGTGTACTGGCTTACCCCCAATTTCCACCGGTTGAGGAACGTCTGCGGATTCACTCCACAACGGCTCAAAGTCAAAAGGTTTCAATTGAAATCAATGTGTGTGTTTCCACTGCGGAACGGCTGCGTTCCAACTCCATCCCAACTTCGGCAGTGAGCAGCCCTCCGGAGCAGATGCGCAGAACTTTTATTTTTGCCGGACGCCAGAGAGCTTTGCAGCAATTTAGCACATGGCAGATAGTGTGGGACAGGAAGTTGAGCACAGGAACAAAACAAAACATCCGTTCAATTTTCAAAATAAAATGGACCGTGCTCACGGCGGATCATATTTTCCGGCACTACACCTTGAAAACACACCACAGAGTACTTTTCCCTCTACTCCTATGGATGGAAAAAAACTGTTGGTTTTGTGGTTCTATTCTACGAGATCCCGTGGGTCATGGCCGCCGTTCGTCAACAAATCCGGACCTGGTGGGTATTGACGGACGACGGAGAACAGAGCTGACACCTAGCGGAGCGAATCCGCAGACGTTCTGCAACCGGTGGAAATTGGGGGTTATAGCTTCTCAGGGCAGAAAGAAGAGCTTCACGAAGGAAGGACAGAATACCTTCTGGTTCAGCCGAGGAGCGAGGAGCTATCAAATAAGGGAAGTGAGATGCATCAACATTAGGGCTATGCAATTAATTAAATTTGTAATCCTGATTACAATTTCAGCTCCTAGCGATCACAAAACCAGAATAATCAAGAAAAAATGATTATTTTGCACATTATGTTTGGCAAGTAAAATCTTATTTTGTCTTGAGTTCTAAATTAAAATGGAAAAAGTGTTGAGGAAACAGTTCAAGGTGTTTTCACTGTTTATTTGTTCAATTGTTTTACTATTTTTTCAATAATTGAATAATGGCAACATTGTTTCCAAAGTCAATGAGTAATCGTGTTAAATAACCATGATTTTAATCTTGCCCAACATAATTGTAATCATGATTTTCACATATTCAAGCTGCCCTAACCTTTTTGAATCTCTGTTGCTTTTTAAAATTCAAATATATATATTCACATTTAGAATACTGGTTGACAGTTATAGTGTGTCTGTGTGTGTCAGCAGGGGATCCTGTTGGTAGACAAGTTGAATGTGTTATCACAAGCTAGTCAGTTCCTTTCACTCATTCTTCTATTGGACTACTCAACAGCATCTGTTTTAACTGCTTCCAACATTTGGACACACACATTTACACACAGGTTTTATGCAATACAAGAGGATTTTCTGATAATCCTCAAAGCAAACATTGCTCCACTTTAAAATGTTTTGCCATGTTGTAAGTTGTCCCTTACAGTTTGTATAGAATTATTCAGCATCTGAGGTGATATTTCTTGTTTTCTGCTTTCTTATTTTAGATTTTTTTTTTTCCAAACACTAATTTTTTACTCATGTGACTTTATGTGTGACTAAAGTGTTACGTATCAGTGACAGATTTATGGGTGCTTCATTTATCTTGACGCTTAAACAGCCCCCACAGCAGACGCATCATGTGCACCTCATGTTTTTCAAACAGTCAGAATGTACAGTATTTAAGAATATGATTTCAGCCAGAGCTACTGTACTGTCCCTGAGCTTCACACTGGTCACTATGAGAACAAATCTAAAATATACAAAGTGACTCTTTTACTACAATTTGTGCGGTATTATAGTTGATGAAACTTTGTGAACTACTCTGTTTTTTGCCATTTACAATTATTTCTGCATTGTTACTTAATTTATTATGATGTATTCTGCTTGATCTAATTCTAAAAAGGATCCTGGCTGCGTGAGTGATACAGCTTCAAAGCATTACTGTACAGTGATCAATGGGATAAATCACAAGGTAGTCTCGCATTGTTAGACCTCCCTCCACAGCACTGCAAATGAGGGTCTGGCTAGTCCACACGGCGTAACATAAAAAACGTCACAGTTAAAAACAATATCATGAAAACGTTAAAAACTTTTTGTAATGACAAAACGAAAAATAGGCTTTATAATATATTTCTTAACTGCTATTTAACTTGCTAGTGCTAACTTTGTGTTTTAAGCTGCTCTTTTTCCCCTGCACACGACTCTCTGCTGGACGGTGCTCACAGCGGAGAGCTACAGTACGTGACACATGGCCACTAGGCTTACATTTATTTACTTACTAATAGGCATTGAGTGCATCTTTAAGGCATGACGAATATGCTGACTGTATTTCCTTTTTCATAAAATATGATACACAGAATTTTTTAAATAATATATTTTAAATCCTGGATTGTTTCCGTTCATTTTTACTAGCAGTCTTCTTCTTCCCTGCCTACAGTATTGCTACCATTCTTTGTGTATTACACTGGCTTAAAAACTGAACTATGGGAGATTCTCTGAGCTAGAGTCAATAAGACCATCCAGTAGGAAGGATCATGGAGAGTGAACTACACACATGAGGTCAGATGAGGACATTGTCCTTGACCGCCTCTGATTGTGGCTTGAGTCATGCTCAACTCATAGTAAAATTTATAGTGTCACAGCATTGCGCCCAGAAAAGGGCTGAAAGTTAGCACATTTACCTGGGTATCCTGTTTCATGGCTGCCGAGAAATACCTGTGCCTACTGCAGATTAATTTCTCCTGGGAGGGAATTCCAATTCTAGCCAAAAGCCAGATGTTAGTGCTTCTAAGTTGATTTTTGGCTAGTGGGAAAGGGGTATCACAAGGCTACACAACCATCAACCATGTGACAATTTTCATCAACAGGACTCAAAACAGTGTTTTTTTAAGCTGCATCTTGAGTAAACTGTGTGGGGTGTTTTTTAAGCGGCAAAATCAAGTGAAGTTGGGTCTTCATTGGCAATAACATAGCACAACTTCTAAAAGCAAACATGAAACGTAAATATCAAGCAGATATCTTATAGAAACTACACTTTAAACCACAAAGATCCAGTTAGAAGCTGCAGACTTAACTGTTTTCTTGTGCCTCCATTTCTACTAGAAACAATAAGTACTTTACTCCATTACTCATCATTTTTGTCTTGGCTCTGGTGCACGTATCTGCATTTACTTATAGTTCAGATGGTCACAATTTCAGTTAGTCCATTAGTGATAAATTTATCTTGCATAATAATTACCTTTATGAAAGTCTTTCCAACTTGTTGGTTTGATTACTTCTGAACTGATTTCAAGACAGAACTAACATAGGAATTGAATTGTAGTGTTGTTGTATATTGTTGTAAGTTATTCTAAGACTGGAAGAAATGTATGCTGTATTTGCATATCTATTTGCTTGGTAATGATATGATTTTGTTAAATAGGGACAAGACCAAATAATCTTATTGCTTCCATCTGCCCCTTCTTGAACTAATCCTTTTAGTTTTTGTTGAATTCCGATCGTTGTTTTATTTTGAGATTTTACATTTTTAGTTTATTTGGTTTTTTTTTCTTTTGCAACATTGTTGATTGTTTGAGATAAATAAATAAAAATAAAATACATGTTAAAGGCAGATATTCATTGGGACAAATCAAAAAGCAGCAAAACAACAGCTTTTTTTATTCTTTCTCTGCGCTAATACATACTTGAGAAGGAAAGAGGAAGTGAGAGAGCAACTTGCTTTATGAAAGGTGAAGAGGCAGTGATTTACAGCATGCACTCCTCATTATTTCACCATCTCCTCTCACAGAAGCATTAACATTTATGCACACACAGTAATTGGTCATGGATTGTACACTGATACAGTGAAGTGCATAATTTCTAGAAATGTGATCGTAAAAGGTTTAGCTAGCAGCTCTTCTCTCCATCCTTCTCCGTTATTCTTCTTCTTCCACCATTTTTTGCTGAGTCAAACCAAGCCATAGTGTGGCCTTTTCCTGCGGGGGTTTACTGTCATATGCACACAAACACAAACACGCACACACTTCTAAGACAATATTCTCCACCAGTAGAAAGAGAGGCCTCGGGAGGTTGCAGCAATACCAACACAATTTAATAAGTGTGAACTCAGGAGCATTGCACCAAGACAGAAACCACATGTGTGTTTGTGTGCATGTGAATGTGTTTAAGGCTTATTCCACATTTATTAAACGGTACATTGTATGGCTGCATGAATGTGATCCATCTATCCATCTCTCTGCCACAATTACATCCTTTACAGCTAACATATGCTCTGCTCTCGTCCACACACCCACACACACAAAATTAGCCCCTGAACTGCATTTTCCATCTGTGGTCCATTAAAAAAATTAGTATTCCTTTATTGGCTCATAGTCTCAGAAGCTGGCTTTGCATGACTCAGTTCTGCACACGGTGGCGTAGGACCCTGTTGCTTGTCAGCGGCCCTCCTCCTGCTCTACTCCACATCATGAGTCAACTTGGGTGTACGTGGTGGTCCGCAGTTGCAAGAAGGGCACTGACAGGACCATCTCTCAAACCTCTCCTGACACTCTCCAATCGCTATTATGCTTTGGCTTTAGCTGGTGCGAGCTTGGTAGTTCTAATCCGCTTTATTAAATATTTAATTTAATTTATATTTAAATATTTTAATCTACCAACCTCCTGGTTCAAACAGTTCTTTTTGTCTAAATTCAGTGATTTTTTTTAATCATCCATTGTTAGGTAGGATAAAGTGGTTATGGTCTGAAATTTTAATATTCACGTCGATGACACGTCTTGCACTTTTGCTGCTGATTTTCTTAATTTATCTGAGTCTTTTAATTTTATCCAACATGTGTCTGGTCCCACACATGTCAGGGGTCATACATTAATGCTGAATGCTCGGTTTTGGTGCTTATGGACCTAACCGCAGCTTTTGATACGGTGGAGCATAACATCTTGCTTGACAGACTTAAGCACTGGGTTGGTATCTCAGGGAGCGCCCTGGATTGGTTCACCTCTTATCTTTCAGACAGATGCTTTCCTTTCCTGTGGGAGCTTTTCCTGTGCAGTGCATATAATTAGCCAATTTGGAGATATCTGCTATCATTTACATGCTGATGACATCCAGCTACACTCACCTAAAGGATTATTATATTATTATAACACCTGTTCAATTTATCATTAATGCAATTATCTAATAAACCAATCACATGGCAGTTGCTTCAATGCATTTAGGGGTGTGGTCCTGGTCAAGACAATCTCCTGAACTCCAAACTGAATGTCAGAATGGGAAAGAAAGGTTATTTAAGCAATTTTGAGCGTGGCATGGTTGTTGGTGCCAGACGGGCCGGACTGAGTATTTCACAATCTTCTCAGTTACAAGGATTTTCATGCAGAACCATTTCTAGGGTTTACAAAGAATGGTATGAAAAGGGAAAAATATCCAATATGCGGCAGTCCTGTGGGCAAAAATGCCTTGTTGATGCTAGAGGTCAGAGGAGAATGGGCCAACTGATTCAAGCTGATAAAAGAGCAACTTTGACTGAAATTACTACAACCGAGGTATGCAGCAAAAGCATTTGTGAAGCAACAACACGCACAACCTTGAGGCGGATGGGCTACAACAGCAGAAGACCCCACCGGGTACCACTCATCTCCACTACAAATAGGAAAAAGAGGCTACAATTTGCAAGAGCTCACCAAAATTGGACAGTTGAAGACTGGAAAAATGTTGCCTGGTCTGATGAGTCTAGATTTCTGTTGAGACATTCAGATGGTAGAGTCAGAATTTGGTGTAAACAGAATGAGAACATGGATCCATCATGCCTTGTTACCACTGTGCAGGCTGGTGGTGGTGGTGTAATGGTGTGGGGGATGTTTTCTTGGGACACTTTAGGCCCCTTAGTGCCAATTGGGCATCGTTTAAATTCCACGGCCTACCTGAGCATTGTTTCTGACCATGTCCATCTCTTTATGGTCACCATGTACCCATCCTCTGATGGCTACTTCCAGCAGGATAATGCACCATGTCACAAAGCTCGAATCATTTCAAATTGGTTTTCTTGAACATGACAATGAGTTTACTGTACTAAAATGGCCCCCACAGTCACCAGATCTCAACCCAATAGAGCATCTTTGGGATGTGGTGGAACGGAAGCTTCGTGCCCTGGATGTGCATCCCATAAATCTCCATCAACTACTTCGACAATGACTGCAGGGGCGGGGATCGAACCACCAACCTTCCGATTGGCAGGCAACCTCTCTACCACTGAGCCACAGCCGCCCATAAGACATATTTGATCAAATTCACTTTTGACTCGTCTGTAAACTTTGGTTTTTAATCGATGAAATGATTTTCATTGGTCATTCAATAATTGTTTTCTTTTTTCTCTTGTTTATTATCTGTTGGGTTGTACTGTATTTACACAAATGCTTATCTTGTGAAGCACTTTGTGACTTTGTAAAAGGTGCTATATCAAATAAACGTATTATTATTATTATTATTATTATTATTATTATTAAACTGCTCAATACCCTTCCCAAGTATGATTTCTTGCATCAAACGCTGCTAGCGTACCAATAGTAGCCATCATTTCACTGTCAATGCACTCTCTCTCCTTTCCAGCCAAAGGAAAGTCCGTGCCAAACCTGTAGCTCTGACGTCCAGTATGCCACTCAATCCACCAACATCCAAGCCAAAAAATGTATCCTCGATGCCAAAAAGATATTATATCTTCTAGGAAGAACTGAATGTCCACAACATCCAAATACGTTTGCAACTTTAATACAAACTAAAATACAGCATAACATACTCTGATTCAGAACTCAATGTAATAGCGTCTCCTTCTGGAACATCCCTTATTAGCAGTTAACTTCAGAAACAGATAAAGATATGAACTATTATTATTACATTCGTATTATCAGCAAAATATGCTGATAGTACAGCCAGAAACCAGCTCCCCCCTTCTCCCATGCACACCAACGTCCCCCACACAGGAGGATGCCTATTGTTTCCCCATCCCCTAAACAAAGCCTAAGCCCCTACCACCTCACCCACCCCCAAACCCACCGCCCCTTTCCCCAACTACCCCCATTGCCCCCTGCCTCCGCACACCCTTCGAACCCAATCACCCCCCACACTCTCAGCATTGTTGCTCTAATAAACCAACACCACTCCCTAAATTTCATTACATACTGGCACAGGCTTCCCTTCTTTTACACTCAAGAGTTTCTACCACAGCCAGTTAATGTATCCTAATTCATTCTGCTACATGCCTGTCACTTCTGGTGAGCACAACACGAAGAACATCACTACATTTATAAAACTAAATAATATGCACAAGCTGATAACGTCTGAAATTTGTAAAAGTCAGGAAAACTAAAACAGGACTGTGAGAATACTTTGGGAGTTGATTTTAATTAGCACCATCGTTGTTTTAACAAAAATGAGACAATTCAACAACACACCAATGTTTTCACGGCCAATCAAATAATTTATAGGGTCACTGTATCACCTGTGGATTCATCCAAATGTTAAACTGACAATTTACACCTCAAACTCTCCGCTCATTCGGTTTAAGAAAATGTAAATTATTATACATCATCATGTCAGGAAGATTACTCCTTCTAATTCAGATTCCTTAGAAATCAGTGTGCTGGATTTTGTACTCATGTCTAGAAATTAGAGAACAGATGAAACAACAATGAGGAAGGCAGTGAGCAGCCTGCCATTCACAACTCCACCATACTGTAACAGCCTTGGTGAAGTACGTGAACACACACACACACAAACATGCACGTACACAGTGGTTGTGGCTAAAGCACACAGAGGCCATATGGTGCGTCCTCATCCACCAACGCATGTTGCCGCCGCAACAATAGGCCTGCCTGGCCTGGACAGCAAGAGGCAAACACACACACACACACACACACACACCCACACACACAAATGTGTGCACATTGACACACCACACACAACACACCCACAAACACCCCACACACACACACACACCACACACCCACCCACACACACACACACACACCACACCACCCACAACACCACACCACACACATCACACCACACACACACACACACACACACACATACACACATATATACACACACACACAACGGTCATTAGCCAGTCATACTGTGTTGCTTAGGCCCAGTAAACCTGCCTGGATTTGCATTCTGCGCCTCCCTTCGTCCGCCTCCTCCCCTTTCTCTAACACACACACTCTTCCCCGTTCTCTACAGGTGCACAGAGCACTCAAAACAGATGTCAACGGACTGAAGAGGGAGAGGCACGGGGTGGGGTGGTGGGGGGGAGGAAAGTGGAGGGACGACGGGAGGCTGTTTGCCCAGGGGTGACTGACAAAGCTTTGAACACTTGCACGCCTAGACACAGCAAAGATAATCACACACACACACGCACGCACACACACACACACAAGTTACGCTGGCATGACTGCCTGATAACAGAAAGAAAGAATAAAAAAGGCAATTTTCTGAAATTCATATTTTAAGGAGAAATTACATAGATATGGTTGCTAGGGTAGGGCATCACATTTAGTAATGTTGACAGCAGCCACACATACTACTACTCTACAAACTAAATAAACACACCTACACCTTTATTTTTAGATTGTGCACCGTTTTGCTTTCCTGATATTTTAAAGTAAATTTAATGTAATCTTTAAAACCTAAAAATAAGTTCATTGATTGATAAATATGTAGTCATAATCTTTCATTTAGTCATTGATTAACTGCAAAGTCATCTTTAAGCAAAAATGCCCCAAATCCTCTGGTTACAGCTTCTTAAATATGAGCATTTGCTGCTTTCCACTGTTTAAATAATTATGAACTGAATTTGTAAGAGTGGCGGGGTGTTAACAATATTTAGGGACATTGCTTTGGGTTCTGAGCACTTATAATAGGCAGTGATTTTAAAATTATGTTTTGAAAGACAATTGATCAATTGGGGAAATAATCTGCAGATTACATATATTATAACAATAATGTAGAGATAGATCCAAGATACTTTATTCAATAATACATTTTATTTTACCAGACTCAAAAACTCACTATGACTGTGATCATGCCTGTGATTAGTTCACTGGTTGTACATCTTCTCAACTATATTGACAAGGCAAAACATTTTTCTACATTTGACAATGTTTTGCAGCCAGATCAATTCCGTTAAAAAGCAGCCATAACTACTCTAAATTCAACTCCTTTAATCTAACATACCCTCCCTTCATCTATTATTTTTCATCCAGGCTGTACTTTTCTCCAATAATTACCTGCATCACAACAGATATCTTGCTATAAACGACAAGAGAAGTAATTTAATCAAATTTTAATAAGGAAATACATAACATAACTAAGCCCATGTGGGGATTTTATACAGACCTAAAACATATGAGCCAGTGTAAAATGAAAAGGTGGTTGAAAGTATGAAAATGTGAATCATATTTTTAGAAAAGCATAAATGACTCCGCAGCTTAAATCTGTTTAGTCTATAAACTGTATATGTTGCAAAATGTTAATTTACAGTAAAAGATGAGTCAGCCTGGAAAATGTGGTAAAACCTTTTTTTACCAAATTAGTTATATTTCTCAATATTAGTTTTTTTTTTCCTTTAAGATGAAGAGGAGTAAATGCGTTAACAAATCCACCAACAGCCTGTATGACCGTGTTCTCATTGAGCATATAATGTGCTCTGTCCACTGGGTAAACACTGCCTGTGTGCACGTTATCAGCCTATGGCCTGTTCCTGTGAGTGGGGCCTGCCTGTGTCGGAAGAGAAAACCCCGCCGATGCAACAAGTCGCCCATTCACTCCCAGCTTTGTGAAGCTGCCTCCCAACGCTGCAGCAAAAATGTTCTTGTCTCTTTCGCGTTACATGTGGGTCAATTCATGAACTCTGATAGAGAAATAGCCTACAGCATATATTTTAGTATTCGTGGGAAATAAGTGTTACAAAACCAGGGTTGTTTTTGGTGTCGGCAGAAAGGGGGATACAACTGTGAGTGAAAGAGACATCGCTTTGAAGCTCACACGGCAAAGCATGAATGAGCTTGTTAGACCTGTTTAATATCTATGAGAGGTTTGAGTCTGTCAATTTAGCTCACGATGTCGCCGTTATTGTTTGAATTTCAGCTTCAGTGACCACTTCGGGATTTAGAAACAAGCGAAACGTCCGAGGGCTTTCAGACGCGCAGGCTGGGGGGGGGGACTCCTCCTTCGGAACTTACCTCGATTCATACGCCTCTTAATGGATTAATTCCCACACTTTTTCACGGATCGGAGTCGCTACAGCATCAGGAAGCACTCCGCCAACTCCAGAATCTCCTCACGGTTTTGGTTTGATGAAGGATCGGGCGCCTGAGTGCGTAAAATGCGCAGCGTCTCTCCAAGGATGCGAAATATGCGCGGAATGGGAGCAGGAATGAAATGAACGCACTGGACTGAGTTGAACGGGGCGGGGTGAGAGGGACTGGCGTCACCCTGGATGGATGAAATAGAGTGAATGAGAGATGGGAGGATGGGTGGAGAAAAAAAGAAAGACAGCGAGGGGGAAGGGGCCGGACTGTATGAGCTGCGTTCAACAACAAAAGAAAAGAGTAGAGCACCCAAACTCTATTCAGTGAAGTAGGAGAATGGGCTGAGAAAAAAATAAATACACGGTCCGCTCTGCATGGACTGAGCAGCTGACAAGGAATCACACAAGGTCTATTAAAGAAATACAGTGACAAAATATTTGTGCGACTTTAATTTTGAAACTTTTATGACACGTAAAATACAATTTAGGACAAAGTTTGTCCTCAAAAATTAAAAAGTTAGTTTTAAAAATAATTAAAATTGCAAAAAAAAGCTTTAGCGACAATATGTTACTTTAAGAAAACACGTTTTAGTACACATGTAATGTTTAATACATAAGGAATAAACGTCACTTACACCGCAATATTGTTTCTCTTATCATGGCAACCGCACTTTAAAATTCCTTTTGTTTGACGGCATTTTACTTACTCAGTCTACCATATTTTCATTGTCTATTTCTTGCCTGTATTTCTTGCCTTGTATTTCTTGCCTTGTATTTCTTTCGTGCTTACTTGTTTGTGTGTTATTGTTTTTTTGTTTTGTTTTTTGCTGTTGCTGCTATGCTGCTACTTGTAACGACAGAATTTCCCCGTCGTGGGATAAATAAAGTATAATCTAATCTAATCTAATCTAAAGGGAACACTTCATTACAGGGGCTACGATTTTACAGGTAACAAATATTACAGGTACCAACTGTTGCTGTTGCATAGTGGCTGCTGTTCAGTAAACTTTACATGTCTCACTTTAAATATATATATATATTCATGCTAAAAATAATTAGTACATAAATAATCTGTCAGCTATCTAAACACCAACTCTAGATGTTTGTTTAACTGTGTTAATGTTGCATCTCAAGCTACACCCAAACTGTCCAAACTCGAAATTAACAAGCAGTGAAATGAAAATAAATTTAGCTGTGGCCCACCGGACTGCCCTGAAAACCCCCCAGGGCTGCTGTGGAACTCACTTTGAGTAGCCACTGCCCTAACCAGAAAATCTTTGTCTCTCTCTCAGATCTTTGAATGCAGCAGGCAGCCACCTCTGCCTCATAAAGGAGTTGTTGTTTACTACTTAGCTCTGCCTATCTCAGGTTTCATCCCCTCAGGCACTGCTGGACTGTCATCTCCCCAGAGGGAGTGGCTGTGACATAAAACAAACAGATATGCCAGGGTCACAGCCTGAAACACCTACTGCAACCTGACACTACAGCCAGGCCAGCCAATAGTCTAGCATTCCACACGGCAGCGTGTCCGTGTTTATGTGTGGAAGTAAAATTCTCACAGATGCATACAAACACACCCACACACAGCTGACTCACATGTGAGTGTACAGAGTTTGTTTCTGTGACTTCTTTGTAGAGGCATGTGGGTCTCATTCCCAGTCTCAGAACCATGCAAACACAGAACCGACGTGTAAAACATTCAGCTCGGTGACCTTGAGGTCAATAGTCTGACCTCAAATCTGACCTCACCTGGTTTCCTGATGATTTATTAATGCTGTCTGTGCCTGGGATCCTATATCTTTTTCATGGAGGGCCAAACACTTGAATCTAATTGGCGAATATACATCTATTATTTAGAAATGTAGCATTGGCTTCCTGAGATTTATGGTCTCATGGTGTTGGTTTGTATGTTACAAAATAGGGTTTCTACAGGTTTCACTTAGTCAAATTTAAAAAATGTAAGACCTTTTTAAGACCATTATGAATGAAATTCAAGACCTACTGTATATCACAACATAAAAAGTAAAAGTCCGAAAATTAAGACCTGTTTAAAATTATTTGAGACCTAGAACACAATACTTACTTACTTACAGCAAATTAAATACTTTTTAGGGCCTAAACTTTTGAAATGTTTTACTTTTTATACTTTTAAAAGGCCCTGCAGAAACCCTGTAAATCACTGCTCAGATAATGTCAAAAAAGTACAGCTATAACATATAAATAGATCTGACTGTCACTCCTGAGAAATAATTTTGCGGAGGGAAAAGAATTGTCCAGTAACCTCTAATTGGGGCAATGCTGCTTGATCTAGAATCTTTTAATCTGTGCTTTCAAGAGTTGGACACAAAATGTCACGAAGAGCCCTTGTGTGGTCTGTGGGGAACAATCTAAACAATAAGGGTCTCCACATGGTAGGGACCAGATCCAACTGAGCTTGGTTTAGAATGCCATTTATAAAATGAACAGGTTACTCTATCCCAAAAATATTCATGAAACTTGAATAACATGAAACCTTGAGCAAGTTACCAAACCTCCTGACCTACTGAGAGGTTAAAGAGAGAGAGGATAAATGCGCATCTAGTTCTGCCTCTAAGGCCTTGTTCATACTTAAGTTCAGAAGCAGACAGCTGTGTACTTGAACACACACATCGGATGAACATGTGCTTCTAACTCCAATAGCGGGTATACATACGCAGAAATGTTCTACAGACGCACAATAAAAAACATGATGGCGACATATGTTCCTGATATGCGTTTCCTTACATCCTGTGAAATGTTCTGCTGGACGAGAGGGTACCAAGCCGTAGCTGTGTTTACCGTCCACTCAGATCAAGTGTACTACGCGATCCCGGAAAACTTGTATTATCTGGATGCGCAGACAGTTTTGTTGTTATTACTTAGAATTCCTCATGGGGGAGATAGAAACTAAGCACTATAGCTTTTAAAGCAATCTTCGACAAGGAGGTACTCTTGTCTCTTCTGGTCCTTGTTAAAAGGTTGAGGGGGCCTTTATTGTCATTCACAGAGATATAAAATCTTTCTGCATTTAACCCATCCTATAGGGATGGTGTGAGGAAACTGAAGCACTTACACAAACAAGGGGAGAGCAAGCAAACTCGTTTTTGACTAGAAGCACTGTAGCCCCTAACTAAAAAATATTAGGGGCATGGGCAGAAAATTTAGGAGCGCACACCTTAGACCGACCTGCATCACAATTTTGCCCCATTTTAACTGTATTACTGACAAATGTTCATAAATATAGAAACTACAATGTGCTGTTTTATTTTAGTTTAAAGTCCCATTTAATTGAATGGTGCTAAACATTCAGAAATGTAAACAGTACATATAAAGTTATTCATATGGTATTCAGCGGGAGTGGACAGACAGGTACTTTTTTGTTTTTGTAAGGGGGGGGGGGCATTTATTGTATTCAGGAAATGTCTAGCTAGCGTAGCTATTTATGTTACATTAGTCACATTTGCCTAATGCTCACAATAGCTTCCCTGTCAATGTAGTCTAGTAAGCTACATTAGCTAACATATGTTTACATAGTATCTGACAAAATGCTGATTTGTGTTAAGTTATATGGTCGCCGGTGTCTGAATGATTTACATATTGCCGTTTCACAAATTTTTGCAGGGTTTGCTTTTTATTATTATTATTTTGTAGTTATGACAAGAACCACTTAACGTGGACACTTTGGAATCACGGATCAATGAGACCACTTCTCCCTGCTGTCTTTACAGTTTACAGTTTCTCTACGACCGGTGAGTAACGTTAAGGCTCTAACACACCAACCCAACGGCCGACCGTCAGCAGACAAGGCTGTCAGACTGATCAGTCGGCTCCTGTCTCTCGAAAAAGTGCCTCGGAACACACCAAAGCAACGCTGACTTGAGCATACGTTCTGCGCATGCGCAAGACGTAATACATCTCTATAACAGCAGGCAGTGCTAATCTGTATTGTTGCCCAAAAATGAAAACCGGAAATGACGGAACATCTCTCTAGACGTAGTAACACAGAGAACACTGTTGTCAGTCATTGTTTTCATCACAGAGTGTTGATAGTAGTCAAGAAGGATTGAAGGATTGAAAAAAAACAATGGCTAGTAATAAGGGGCCAGTTGTTCAAAATATTTAATCTGGATCAAAATTATTCGGATTTGGAAATCCCATTTTTTGCTCCTCAGGATCAGGTAATCTGTCTTACTTTTATGCAGGTTTTTCAAAGCAACATTGGACTGGATCACCCTGATCCAGATACACAGTTTTCAAGATTACCAAATCCGGATAACCACTGCTCTAAATAGGACAACATACTGTATCACAATGTGGGCTACGAGCTACGTACAGAACTGGTAGAAGAGCCAAGATGGGGTCACTCTAAGTTTTTATTTTGAGACAAAACACAAAAATAACTCCCACTTCCATTCATAATTTCTTTTATGACCCCTCATCTGAGCCACTACAAATAAAAAACTAATATACATTAATAAATACATTGTGAAAAAAAAAAGTTAAAAGTGAAGTAGTAGTAGTAGAAGGTTCAGGGTTCTTCTTCATCTAAGGAGGAAAGACCAGACATTTGTATTAGATTGTTTCCTTGAAATTAATGAATGAGATGAGTGATGACTGAGATATATATTATTATTTTGTTTTTTGTTTTTTGTTATTTTGGGATTGTTTCATGAGGACAAGATAATTTGTATTTTTATTTTAT
>NW_022605612.1:273717-274532 GCF_008692095.1 Etheostoma spectabile | reverse complement strand
ACTAAACTTAACTAAGGTTAAACAAGTCAAGTGCAAAATATAATTTTTTTCAAAAATGTCCACAATGTATTTATTAATGTATATTAGTTTTTTATTTGTAGGCTGTTTGCTGCATCAATTACGGTCTTCTCCCTGAACGCAGCTGTTTTCATCCCGGTCTGGTCAAATCTTGTGGTGAGTTCAGACTGGACCAAATCCAGAGCTTCATAAAACTCAGCTTTCCATTTGAGTTCACCTGTTGCCTGTGACAACGCTTCAGGGCCAACAGCTTGGCAAGAGCGGGCAGGTGTTCTGCTTACTCTGGGCTCAGCATCTGGCATCTACAGACCATTCTGGGTTGCACATTCTTTCACCTTTTCTACCATTTTGGCCACCACCTTGTCATCTCTCAGTGACCCTACTCTGACCTTGAGCAGGTTTACACAAGTAATGGCACCAAGAGCACTTGACTTAGTACTCTGAAGGCTCCTTGCCACAGTTTCACAGGGCTCAAAAAGGGCTTTGCAGCAGAGGAGGCTGAAAAGAGTTTTTCCGATGAGTGCCTGTTTTTGCAGTCCTGATATTTTTGCCCCTCTCACGCCTCTATCGTCTTTCAAGCTTTCCAGTGTCGCCAAAACAACAGCGTACGTTGCGCAGCAGGGTTGAACTTGACACACAGTCTCTTCAGCTTCCTAAACTGCTAGACACAGGGTGACTGCAGCTTCAGCTGCAAATGTTGGGAGATGTGTATAAAGAGGTCAACTCCCCATGCGAGACAGTACAAGAAGTTGCCTCACATTTGTCTAACCTGCACCCTCAAACCAGAGCTCTATTTG
>NW_022605612.1:273467-273707 GCF_008692095.1 Etheostoma spectabile | reverse complement strand
GAGAAGTAGAGGATCTTATAAAACTTTGCATGTGCCTACCGATCTCAGTTGCTTCTTCAGAGAGAACTTTCTCAACCCTCAGACACCTTAAAACCTGGCTGCGGAGCAGCATGTCCCAAAAGAGACTAACTCACCCACGTACACGGGGACATCATTGCCCAGTTGGATATTCATGCTATGGTGAAAACTTTCATCAGTGTCAACCTGGATCATCTTTCAGAAATTTGACCGACCGGGTTG
>NW_022605612.1:269183-273457 GCF_008692095.1 Etheostoma spectabile | reverse complement strand
GTGAGAAATCGGGGGTGTGGCGTGTGAGCGTCTGAAACCAGTCAAATGCGTGTGTCTCACGGCCAATGTTGTAATCCCTGTAAACAATTAAACTCACAAATTGGACTAACATTCATTCATCAAAATACCCATAGCTAGCAATAGTGCTGAAAAGCAACATTGCTTTTCATAACCAATAGATAGAATTATTAGCTTTTTCACAGTCAATATATAGTACTCCGCTAGCCTTTTGTGGCTAATTACCCTATCAGCATATGAATACAATACCTTGGCTAACCCACTAGCTTTGCGCTACTAGCACCGATTACCATGGATGCTAGCGAACTCAAGGCCTAAGGAATGACTCACCAAATTAACGGAATTTACAGCCTTTAACTTCGCGCCGACAGTGGATTCAGTCACAGCTCTCTATTGCTCCATTTACGGTATTATATAGTATTGAGTATGTAAAATTTATTTAATTTACTAAATGTTTTCTCTTACGAATAACGGCAGCCTAATAATATACAGTCTATGGTTAGGATGCAAGCGCCAAAAGGGACGTGAGGAGTTGTAATACCTGATTGGTCAGCTCGCGGACCCAAGTTCACCTATTGGCTTATTTACAAGCCCCATTAAAGTTAAAAGAAAGTTAAATCAAGGCCTCTAGCTTCCAACACTGTAGCTTAAGTCATGGGAAACTTATACAATTTGAGAGATGTTTATATGCAATTTATGCAGTTATATTTAGGATAGTGTTACTGTGACTAAGGTTCCATGAAACTTTAATTAGAAATGTATTTTCTGTACGAAAGTTACCTATTAATATAAATGTACTTTTACTTTTGATACCAAATTGAAGACATTTAAGAACAATTGTACAATTGAGTATAGATTTAGATATTTCAATATGGGTTAACTGAAATATTACCTGATTTTATTTTCATCGTAGCCTTAGTAATTAATTTTATTACTGAATAGTAATTGAGATAAATTATTTGGCTTTGTCTACAGGTGGAGGAGGTGGAGATTAGAAAAATCCTACGCAGGTGAGGTCCAGTCCAGAGAGGGATATTGGATGACATCAACTCTTCAGATCTCATAGACTTCCAGGGTTTTGAGATTCCCAGAGCTGGTTGATGTGGCTCGGGAAAGGGAAGTTTGGGGTTCCCTACTGGAGCTGCTGCCCCCGCGACCCGATACTGGATAAGCGGATGAAGATGGATGGATGGATGGATTACTTTCTACTTACGTATTTTATCAGTAGTAGCCTCTAAACTGCCTGACTATTCAAGATAGAAAAGCCTTTTTATGAATGAGAAGTGAGAGAGTTTCCATAAGTTAAAACCAGTTATTGGGCAGTCCCTCTCTGCAAGTAGTGCCCCTGTAATAATAATTATTTGACGAAATACAGATATCTAATTTTCTACATTTGAACTAAACATTTTTGGTAACGCTTAGATCAAAGTCTACAATGTACAACGTAATTACTCCAAAGTTACAGTGTACTAGTTAAGTATGAGTCGTGTCTAGGTCCCGCTTCTAAGGTCATGTTTATTTCTGTATGTTTTGGCCACTTTCTGTATTATTTTGATACCCTGATACTCATTTCAGGTCACTTCACTTCCTTTGTTTTTTTGTGCCTTATAGGGTTGCAAAGATGAACCAATATGAATTGGTATGCAGTTTTATTATTACAGGTGTGTCTACATAGGGCTGAACGATTAATCAAATTTTGATCACTATCACGATTTTGGCTTCCCATGATCAAATTTGCGTAATTGAGCGATATTTTAACTGCGTCATTCAGTGCATAGAACACTCCGTTTAAAAAAAAAAAGCCAATCTACCGCAATCTCTGCAAACCACTGTCTGATCATGTTCCAGTCAGAGTTGTTCCCTGCACCGCGCAGCTTAGTTTCTAGATGTGGACAGTCACAGAGGACAGAGTAACGTGAGGAAAATTCCACAACAGATAGCAGTCGTCACAAGGTTTAACAGTTTACCAGTAAACACAACATTTTGTCCCATCTGTGTTGTTTTTCAGACAACAGCAGTAACTAGTTGGTGCTAGTTAGTGTCTGTTAGCTCACAGGGCTCTACGGCGCTAGTTAGTAGGGCTGCACGATTATGGCCAAAATGATAAGTACGATTATTTTTATCAATATTGAGATCACAATTACTTATCACGATTATTTGTTGATTTTAACCAAAAAAAATGTATAGTCACATAGGCTATTTATAACTGCTTTCACATTCATATTGTGCTACATTCCTCTTAACTTCAACACGTGTAAATGAAAACTATTTGAAATAAATAGCCTAGGATATATTTAAAA
Source organism: Etheostoma spectabile (assembly GCF_008692095.1). Classification (NCBI taxonomy): domain Eukaryota; kingdom Metazoa; phylum Chordata; class Actinopteri; order Perciformes; family Percidae; genus Etheostoma; species Etheostoma spectabile. The sequence continues at coordinate 271,139 of NW_022605612.1, read as the reverse complement.
ATGTAATTCTGTGAAAGCTCCTTCACTTATATGGAGAGACATATGGACGTACTCAGAGTGACGGCTGACTCATTATGAATGGGTCCAACAGGCTCCGTCTCACACGCTGTTACTCTACAAACTGAAGTTGGTTGCATTCAATAACTTTTTGTGTGTTTTTAAAACTGTGGACAAATGTCAGAGGCGTGGACCTGTGTTTCGGTGGAACACCGGACGCTGTCGAGGCTCTTTCTCTGTTGGTGTGTGTGAGTTAGTGGGGACGGGGCTGCGCGGAGAGTAAGAGGAGAAAGCCAAACACAGCCACGGCTTTACAGAAAAAATGGGTTATGTAACGCAAAATTAAACCACATTGATATGAACAACCTTGCTTCGTTTGTGGAGGGGCAGCGGATGCGACCTAGAGGAAAAAATGTTAGTCGCACCCTAGAGCCCCTGTGAGCTAACACTTACTAGCACCGACTAGCACTGGTAACTGCTATTGTCTGAAAAACAACACAAATGGTACAAAATGTTGTGTTTTACTAATAAACTGGTAAATCTTGTGACCGACGTATAACCGACTGCTATCTGTTGTGGAATTTTCCTCACGTTACTCTATCCTCTGTGACTTTCTACATCTAGAAACTAAGCTACGCAGTGCAGGGAACAACTGTAACTGGCTAAATTGGCTTTGAAAAAAACTTGCAAAGTTCTATCAAAACCCTCTGAAACCAAGACAATCGCCCACAAGTAAAAACAGCATCTCTGATTCATAGTTTAATCATTTAATAACAATAAAAGCTAGAGACTTACCGATGGTTGCAGCTAAAAGCTAACGAGTTAGCGGTTACGGAGTTCTCTTTGGGGTCTTTCTGGCCTCAACAGGTGATTTTCTATCGAGCCTGGAACTTTTCAAGGTCGTCGAGCATTAAATCTAAACTGTTACATCCAAGATTTGTCCACTCCATGTGCATTATTCATTGTGTTTTCAGTTTTTAATGCCACTAATGCCGTCTCCCCTTTGTGTATAGAAGTCAAGGATTCTATATATGGGATGCAAGCCCATATATGGGAGACAACGTCACCGCTTGTAGGAAGGCCAATAGGCTGGAATAGGCTTAAGTATAACTGCTCTGTCGGTGATATCAATAGATTCAGAAGATTCATGTTCCGTTTTATTTATTTATTTGTTTTTAAGGTCCTACAACCATTTTTAACATGCAAGTGACCTCACTGCAACCCAAATATTCTAATAATCCAGTTTGTCTTGAAAAAATGATGTTCATATCTTGACTGTAGACAACAGGGTTGATGTTTTAGAAGCTTTTTATAAAATAAATCAAGATGGACAATGAACCGTAAAAATGGTCTTAGGGCTCAGAATGACGTATTTAATAAATAAAAAAACTAAAAAAAAAAGCCAAAATCATGATTGTGATTAAAATTTGGTTAATTGTGCAGCCCTACTAGTTAATGTCTGTTAGCTCACAGGGCTCCAGAGTGCATTTACTCTCCGTGCAGCCCGGCCCTCTTTGACTCACACGGTTCCCAGCAACACGGAGAGACACAGCGGCGGTCCACACTTCTGACATTTGTCCACAGTTTTAATTATTATTAACACAGCTGTATGTCGTTAAGCATGAGAGGCAAACCTGTATTTGTGCCAGTGTTTCCGCTTGTAACTCTCCGGTTGCGGCGGCCACGGCAAAAAACACAGAAGAAGTTATTGAATGCAACTGACTTTGTTGAGTAATAGCGTGTGAGACGGAGCCTGCTGGACCTGGTTGAAAGATGTGACCCATGACCAGAATATCATAGTTCATAAAAATGCAGCACAGTGACAATACAGACATTTCATATGTACAGCTATACTGACCCGCCATTCAACCCGTGCTGGACCCATTCATAACGAGTCAGCCGTCACTCTGTGTAGCCTAGCATACATCCATCGCACTCCCCCTCTCTCCCTTGCTCTTT
>NW_022605612.1:267902-269173 GCF_008692095.1 Etheostoma spectabile | reverse complement strand
TCAGTTATTGTTGAAAACAAGTGAAGGAGCTTTCTCAGATATACATTTTTTTTTTTAACATATCCTAGGCTATTTATTTTAGATAATTTTCATTTACATGTGTTGCAGCTGTATGTATGTACAACATACAACTTTAGCATAAGAGGAATTTAGCACAGTATAGATGTGAAAGCAGTTATAGACAATGTGACAATAAAATTTGCTTAAAATAATCAAATAATAAATAAACAAATAATCGTGATAATTAATCGTGATCTCAATTTTGATAAAAATCGTGATTATCATTTTCGCCATAATCGTGCAGCCCTACGTGTGCACTGAAACATCCCCTAGATCGATCAAAATCAGAACTGCCCAAATTCTTTAAAATGAAGGGCCAAAAATGTACCTGACGGTAGGCCATGGGCCAAAAACAAACAATGTTAGGTGAAATTACATTAAAATGTTCTTATATAAAATTAACACTTTAAATCTAAAATAAAATTTTGAAATAACAACACAGTTCTTTAATCTGCCTAAAGTAAATTTATTAATTTGCAGATATGATCTATATGCTTCTTTTTGGGAGCATAAACATATAAGACAAGTGCAACTCAAGGTGCTTTAGGAAATCAAGTTGGAACAACTGTATTGTCCACCTTTGTAATGAAGAGTGGAAATTTGACTTCAACTTAAAAAATACAGAAATGTAAAACAGAAATATAAAGGTAAACATAATTACAACACTAAAAAACAAACCAATATTGGATTTCAAACATTTAAGACCTTGAGTTATATTCATCAATGCCTTGTACAAGTCATGTATGACTTGCAATATCAACGGGAGGCATGAAGCCTGTCTTTGTTTTTCAAAAGTCTTTTAACAATAGGCTCTAGCTGACTTACTGACTGAGTAAATGTTGTCTTGGAGGTGAGAGTCAGTGAGTTTCTCATCTTACACTGAAAGCCTGCTCACAAATGTAGGTGCTTCCAAAGAAGGGTAGCATTATCTGAACATGTTTGCGGATCCTGGCATAACCGTCTGCTGGAACACTTCTGTATAATTCTAGTAAGGGAAGAGCTCTGAACTTGTTTTTGAGTTGTGAGCAAATAGGGGTGGCTGTAAGAGCGGGTGTTTAGCGTTCTACCAATTGGAAGGTCTGTGGTTGGATTCCTGGCCCTGCACTCCCATGTCAAGTTGTTGTTGGCCAAGACACTAAACCACAAATTGCCCCAGATGCTGCGCCACTGATTAGGTGGCCCCTTGTATAGCAACCTCAGCCACTAGTGTA
>NW_022605612.1:264798-267892 GCF_008692095.1 Etheostoma spectabile | reverse complement strand
TGAGTGGTGAATCTTTCTGTACTATGTAAAAGTGCTTTAAGTAATCTAGAAAAGCGCTATATAAATACAGTCCATTTACAGTCCAAATAGCTCAAAGGCTGTTGCATTGTTTCTGAAATCTTCAAACCGCCTGTCACACCAGCACAAGATTTTTGAGAAAGTCCATGTATGGGTAAATTCTCTTATAAATTCTCCATTAATCCTATCTCACTAAGACTGGGAAAATAGGCCAAATTCCTGAAAATGGAGACAAGAGAAAAAAAAATAGTAATGTTATGGCAATTTAATATAAATAATAATTAAAAGCTCAATTAACAAATATACAAAAGGCCCCACGACTTGGTTCATGCTAAACACAGTTTACATTATCCTTAATAATTACTTCATATTATATTGTTTTTTGTGATCATTTGAACGTTATAAGTAGGCATGTCACCAGCTGAGATGTCTGCTGAGCTGAATTATATTTTTCATCACCTTACTGCGCACCCACCTCATCCAGCAGAGCCTTGAACAGTCGGTGAGCTAGCGCCTTGGTAACGTATATATATCAATGTGTGGCTGTGTAACGTGGACCTATGTTTAAGTTACTGTAATACAGCAGCAAGGAGGCTGTTAAATGATGTGTTTATAAGTGGCTAATTAGTTGAAGTTGTACTATCAGCGTGTCTTAGTTTTACTATTCCCAGGACCCTTTTCTTTTATTGAAGACAGGCTATTCTTATTTTTGTTAACACAACATAATACACAAAATGGCCACAAGAGTGAAACAAAGCCAGTCAGTCACAGCCGGATCCTGACAGTACCCCCCCTCGACGAACGCCTCCTGGCGTCCTTCAAAAGACCAACCTGGGTGGGTTGAGGGAGTCTGAATGGGGGGACTGGTACAGGCAGGCAAGAACAGATAGGCAGATTCGGACAGGACAGACATGACCTTAGGGGCAGGGGAAGGGATAGGAACAAAGGTAGATAGGGACACAGTTACTGGGATGGTTACTCAGATAGTAACGGCAACGGAGACTAGGATGACAACAGGGATGGTGACTGGAACAATAACTTAGGATGATCATATTTGTATTTTTTTTTAAAAAGAGGACACTCGGCCCGGCCTTGAAAGACTAATTCAGACTGGCTTCTCAGAAGTTAATGAACATGCCTCAATGGTATAAAAATAACTTATGCCATAAACAAAAAAAATAGGTAATAGCCTGTAACAAAATAATAGCTCTTTTCAAATAAATAAATAGGAATTAATGTTCTAAAAAGGACCTATTCTGTGTTAGCTTCAAAATCCAGCTTCAACTAAATATATCTTAAAACCTTTTCGATGTAATAAGATAAATTTTTTTGGTGTCCATGTAAGCTTTGAGATCTCCAGCATCTTTATTAGACACTGAAACAAATGTGCTAGCTTTGCACAGGTGCACTCAGCCTCCCACTTGTCCCGACTGAGACGGTACATGTAGTTTTTTTTTTGCAATTCAACTGTGAAGCTGCACTTACGCTTTGGTATTTTGTGTGCTATGCTGCTCCGCTGTCTGATCTGCTCCATGTATGTGCGCGACGCAGAGCCGTCCACAAGGCAGCCTCACAGGAATTAGGCTACGTCACCCAACAAAGTACCATAGTATTTGGTGCAAAGCACCAGTCAATTTAAGTACACGCTTAACGGTCCCATGAAAAAAAGTGAAAACCGGACATTTTTTACGTACGACAGTACGTAAAAAGACATGTCCAGGCAAAAGATGACATTTGGTTACCCTACAATAACAGGCATAGGGATGGGACAGAGAACAGAGACAAAGACGGGCACGGTGACGGGGACAGAAACAGGCACGGGACGGGGACAGAGACAAGGTCAGACAGAGACGGACATTCACAAACGGGGGTTGAAGGACACCCAGACAAACACTCAGGTAGTAGATGCAGGGACAGGTTCAGTCTGGAAGCTAGCAGCCTCACAAACAGAGTCACTGGAGGGACTGCAGATTTCTGTCCAGATTAGAGACCTCACAGAGTATGGCAGCCATTAATGGTACCTCCATCATCCAAGGTACGCTCCAAATCTGTGGATCTCACAAGTTCTGTATTAAGCCTGCTGAGGGTGTACTCCACCTGAGCCATTCCTTAGTTGGTTTGTTCTGTCACGGTTTCAGCAGACTTTTTCAAGCAGATGTGTTGAACAAACGCACTTTATTTTGACTCTACAACTTCGAAACTACAAACAAACAGGACTCTCACAGGAACAAACAGAGAGACAAACCAACAAAGAAGCAAAGGAACAGAGGAGTGTAGAAATACACAGACCAATTAACAGAAAGACAGGATTGGACAAGACGGCAACGAGGAACAGGCGATTGAACAAACGGAGGGAATCTAACAACACAATAGGGAACGGGTGGGAGCAGAACTGGAGGGAAACTAACAAGAGAGGAAGTGCAGACCATATAAGGGGATGGGCGGCGACAAAGTCACATGACAGACAGGTAACCACAGAGCACATGGAAGACAGCAACAAGCACTAAACACAACATAATACACAAAATGGCCACAATAGTGGAACAAAGGCAGTTGGTCACAGCAGGATTCCTACAATTTTATAGAACTTGCTTTTTAATTCATAATTAAAAATTAATGTGTTTTTACATTAAACAAATATTAACTGTGTTCATCAGATTGAATTGTATCTCATCAAATCACACCAGTTTGTACGTTAACACAGGGTAACACTCTCAAAAGCACAACTCAATCACAGGTGTCAAAGTCCAACAGTACATTCTCAATATATTATATATATTCCAATTATTATATATATATATGTTCTGGTACTGGTGTATTCACCAGTACCAGTACGTCTGCTACAGAGCCCTAACATGAGATACAAGGTAATGGAGCCTTTAATACATTGTCATGTTTCTATAGAATAAACACTGGACTATATGTTCAAATTGAGTCTTTAAAACGCTTCTGATGAAAAGTTATTCGCTGTCAAAGTGGTGCCAAAATAAATGGCAGTCAATGAGATGCTAATGGCGGGTGATGGCTTGATAGCATCAAAATTGCTTTGTTTACCCCCTTGGTGACAACCTGGAAA
>NW_022605612.1:262195-264788 GCF_008692095.1 Etheostoma spectabile | reverse complement strand
GAGAACATGGATCCATCATGCCTTGTTACCACTGTGGAGGCTGGTGGTGGTGGTGTATTGGTGTGGGGGATGTTTTCTTGACACTCTTTAGGCCCCTTAGTGCCAATTGGGCATCGTTTAAATTCCACGGCCTACCTGAGCATTGTTTCTGACCATGTCCATCCCTTTATGGCCACCATGTACCCATCCTCTGATGGCTACTTCCAGCAAGATAATGGACCATGTCACAAAGCTCGAATCATTTCAAATTGGTTTTCTTGAACATGACAATGAGTTCACTGTACTTAAATGGCCCACACAGTCACCAGATCTCAACCCAATAGAGCATCTTTGGGATTTGGTGGAACGGAAGCTTCGTGCCCTGAATGTGCATCCCACAAATCTCCATCAGCTGCAAGATGCTATCCTATCAATATGATCAATATGGGCCAACATTTCTAAAGAATGCTTTCAGCACCTTATTAAGGCAGTTCTGAAGGCGAAAGGGGGTCAAACACAGTATTAGTATGGTGTTCCTAATAATCCTTTAAGTGAGTGTACAACGTTACCTGATTAAGACTATCTAACATGTCAGGAGAGAGAGCAGGGGGCTGTTGCACAAAAGTAGAATGAAGAAATCCAGGATAACTGAAAAAGCGCAGCTTGTGTGATCTGCTCATCGCGGCTTAATCGGTTGCACGTTTGCTGAGCCAGGATGAAAAGATGAAGCTATGTCTTTAATAGACCACGTGGTCTTTAATAGAACACAGTATTGATTGCAGATTTACTGATGCAGGAATGGAGAAGATGGATTGTTCATACTGTATACAGAATGAGCAGCAACTTCTTGTGGAAGTAGCCTATGATAACGTGAAACACGTTATTTATTTAAAAAAAAGAAACACGGCCACTGCAAAGAAACAGCGAGAGAAAGCAAGGCAGACGATTGCGGACTGACTGAATGTGGAAGTAGGGGAGAGCCGGGACAATTAAAACGCGGGACAGATGAAACATTCCAGTTTTTTTCTGGTTGCAATGATGATAGACAGTCTTTTTAATGTGAAAAAAAATTGAGCATGGTAACCTTCTATCAGCCAAAAATCTTCCTGTTATTTACATTTATCACAGAGTTACAGACGATAAACAAATTGGATGGTCAAAAGTAAACTTCATTAGTGATCAAATGTTTTTGATTATTAATGAGTGTTTATCATTTAAAGGTTTGACTACATGCTGATTCAGTAGACCATTTAGTGTTCTCCACAATCCCAGACTTTTATATTGCATGGTTGTTTACATAAAAAGCAAAACAGGCTATAATGGCATATGTCTATGTTGGGACGTTTGAAACAGCTGTTTAAACTGTCCCCGACCTGGCTTTAACAGCATGTAGTTTAAGTAAATGCAAAAATATCTGTGTTTATACAATAATTTATGGAAGTAAGACATGGAAAAGCAGTTTTAGAAAGCTGAAAAAATATATGGGCCCACCAGGTTTAGGGGGTCGAGTTTTCCCATGTTATCCTATGGAGATTGACGGGCTGTGGGGCGTTATTTAGATGTGCAATGGTCTAACCCACGTAGAAACCCAGTGAAACGACATTTTCCACAATAAAAATATGATATTAATGGAAAAACGTACTGTTCTACTTATAAAAATGGCAGATTCATCCACAGTACATATTTCAATAACCGCTTTATACACGCTTCACAATGACAGCAACTAGTAACAGACATCCACAAAGACATATAGCTCTGCAACAATCTATCTAAATGAACACCTTTTGGGAGTGCCATTCATGATATATAGTAATCATCAATACATTGTATGAATCCTTGCCAAACCGCATGGATGCAATACTTCAAGCTCATGGAAGTCATGCACGATATTAAATTTGGATCTCACAGCACCGCTATTTAATTTGCTGACATATTTTAGTATTTGCAGTAAATTTGTTCAATTTCTGTATAGGCGACAAAACTTTTGTCTTGCAAAAAAATTGACCTTTCTGTCTTGTTTAAATGATAAATCTTGTTTCAGTGAAACTAATTTATTTCAGTGCATAGAACATCATTTGGGAGGGTTTTAGCTTTTCATATGAGCTATTTCTTACACCAATTGATTAATTAAAAGTCAGGTTAATAGCAGGTGTTTCTACAAAATAGATACAGTGCCTTGCGAAAGTATTCGGCCCCCTTGAACTTTTCAACCTTTTGAAACATTTCAGGCTTCAAACATAAAGATATAACATTTTTATGTTTTGTGAAGAATCACCAACAAGTGGGACACAATTGTGAAGTGGAACGAAATCTATTGGATATTTTAAACTTTTTTTAGCAAATAAAAAACTGAAAAGTGGTGCGTGCAAAATTCTTCGGCCCCTTTACTTTCAGTGCAGCAAACTCACTCCAGAAGTTCAGCGAGGATCTCTGAATGATCCAATGTTGTCCTAAATGACTGATGGTGATAAATAGAATCCACCTGTGTGTGATCAAGTCTCTGTAGAAATGCACCTGCTCTGTGATAGTCTCAGGGTTCTGTTGAAAGCACAGAGAACATCATAAAGACCAAGGAACACACCAGGCAGGTCCGTAATACTGTTGTGGAGAAGTT
>NW_022605612.1:260996-262185 GCF_008692095.1 Etheostoma spectabile | reverse complement strand
TTTGGATACGAAAAGATTTCCCAAGCTTTAAACATCCCAAGGAGCACTGTTCAAGCGATCATTTTGAAATGGGAGGAGTATCAGACCACTGCAAATCTACCAAGACCTGGCCGTCCCTGAAAACTTTCAGCCTGATCAGAGATGCAGCCAAGAGGGCCCATCTCACTCCGGATGAACTGAGATCTCCGCTGAGGTAGGAGAGTCTGTCCCCTAGGACAACAATCAGTCCTTCCACTGCAAAAATCTGGCACTCATGAAAGAGTGAAGAAAGCCATTTCTCAAAGATATCCATAAAAAGTCTCGTCTAAAGTTTGCCACAAGACACACCAAACATGTGGAAGAAGGTGCTCTGGTCAGACGAAACCAAAATCGAACTTTTTGGCCACAATGCAAAACGATATGTTTGGCATAAAAGAACACGCTCATCACCCTCAACACACCATCCCCACTGTCAAAACATGGGGTGGCAGCATCATGGTTTGGGGCTTTTCTCCGCAGGGCAGGGAAGATGGTTAAAATTAGAGGGAAGATGGATGCAGCCAAATACAGGACCATTCTGGAAGAAAACCTGTTGGAGTCTCGCAAAAGACCTGAGACTGGGACGGAGATTATCTTCCAACAAGACAATGATCCCAACATACAGCAAATCTACAAAGGAATGGTTCACAAATAAACGTACCGAGTGTTAGAATGGCCAAGTCAAAGTCCAGACCTGAATCCAATGGAGAATCTGTGGAAAGAACTGAAAACTGCTGTTCACAAAACGCTCTCCATCCAACCTCACTGAGCTTGAGCTGTTTTGCAAGGAAGAATGGCAAGAATTTCAGTCTCTCGATGTGCAAAACTAATAGAGACATACCCCAAGCAACTTGCAGCTGTAATCGCAGCAAAAGGTGGCTCTACAAAGTATTAAGCAAGGGGGCCGAATAATTTTGCACGCACCACTTTTCAGTTTTTTATTTGCAAAAAAGTTTTTAAATACCAATAGATTGTTTCCACTTCACAATTGTGTCTCCACTTGTTGGTGATTCTTCACAAAAAAATATTTTTTATATCTTTGTTTGAAGCCTGAAATGTGTCAAAAGGTTGAAAAGTTCAAGGGGGCCGAATACTTTCGCAAGGCACTGTAAGCGACAAGACTTTTGTCAGGGACTGTATGTTCATTTGCAAACTTCAAACACAGATTTTT
>NW_022605612.1:260500-260986 GCF_008692095.1 Etheostoma spectabile | reverse complement strand
CGTAGAAGAGGTTTTCTTCTGATGACTCTCCCATGAAGACCATATTTGTGCAAGTATCTCTTTATAGTGGAATAGTGTACCACAACTCCATTGTCTGCCAGATCTTTCTGGATGGATCGTGCAATCAAATGTGGGTTTTTGCTTGCTTTTCTCACAATCCTGCAAGCAGTTCTGTCTGATATTTTCCTTGGTCTTCCAGGTCTGACTTTAAATTATACTGTTCCTGTTCTTAATTACATTCCAAACAGAGGATATTGGCATCTGAAAACGCTTTGCTATCTTTATAGCCTGTCTAACTTTGTCGAAGTCACGCTATTTTCAGTTTCGTTTTTCTAGACAACTGTCGAAGAAGCCATGGTGCTGATTGTTGGGGCAAGGTCAGATGAGTCTGGCCATTTAAAACCTTAAGATTGACATGACCTGGTCTTTCCAGATGATGATTGAGAACAATCCATGACAGGTCTCAGCTTTCCAAAGGGGGCGGTG
>NW_022605612.1:258787-260490 GCF_008692095.1 Etheostoma spectabile | reverse complement strand
ACTCTGCAGGGTGCCCAAACTTTTGCCGATGCCATTTTTTGGTTTGCTGTTGTTTTGAGAGTGTAAATGATGGCAATAAAATCTAACTCTTTTGTGACATATTACACGAATTTCTAGTCTGTCATTAGATGCCTTTTGAAGATTTTTCTTGGCTTCTTAATGCACATTCATACAAATTTTTACCTGGGGTGCCCAAACTTTTGAACCCCACTGTACACAGTTTTTCTAACACTCTATCTCAAATTAGCAAAAAAAAATAGTTGTGCATGTCCACCTGTCTTTCTGTGCAGGCAAAATTGGAAACAATCTGACCCCAATGTTAGTTTTGTTGGAAAAGCATTCCTCTTTAATTCCTATGAGGGCAAAGAAATGCAGCTGCATTCAGGGACTAAATGATATATTGAATATAATGCAATAAACATATGTACATGATGAGTCCCGTTTTTCTCTGGTATTAAAATCCGATCTGAAAGATCCGATCACAAGTGAAATTACTAAGTATGGTTTACGTCAGAATGTCTCTAAGATGTGTCCTGAGTGACCACTTGTGATCAGATCTCACTTCCCCGCTCTATGTGCAAATAAACACGTACCTAATTTCCGTTTACACACTTCACTTTCAGTGGTGAGACATACTTTAAATGAGTACGTATTTCTGCTCACAGTTGAGAAGGCGGTCTTTAAAGTGGTACACACATCTATAAGATTGTGGCCTAAACACCTAAGAATTCTGTACCTAAGAAGGGGTTGATTCTCAATGCGTCCTGGATGCATTCCTGTACTTAAGCTGGTCACTTGTGATCCCTCAGATCGGATTTTATTTCCAGATGAAAATTGGACTATAGAGAACATGTTGGCAGCTTAAACCACAAACAATTACTGCATTTGTTGGTCAACTGAAATTGCCTTGAAAGTGAAACACAACCTACATTTAATATATTCTTTAAATTTTCATTTATCTTGCAGAAAGGAAACAAATCTAATGTATCAATTATTAAAAAGATTAAAATTAAACCACAAAAAGCAGAGTGATTGTATAATGTTGATGTACCTTAATAAAATACAAGAAAGCGAGTAGCTGCTGAGTAAAGCCTTTATATGTTTTATGGTGTGAATACAACAGAGGTTTGGTCAAATATTTCTAATGTCCCTCCACACATGCAAAGGAAATCTGGAACGTTAAGACAACTGTGGAGCACATGTATCCAGATATTAAGTATTAGGAGCTGATAGTGTTTAAATAAAGGCACTTATGAATGACAAACGAGTAGAGAGTAGAAAATAAAACCGCAGGAAAAGTGACAAAGAACAAGTGTATCAAAATAAACAAAAAATACAGTTACAACATTTTCCTTTTTTGAATAAAAAGATGCAAGAGTTGTTCATCTAAAATCTCCCCTTCATGATATCAATGCAGGGTGACAAAATTCATTGTAGAATTACCTTTAATTACCTTTACCCATTAGAGAAAACAATGTGACCGGCAGCCGTGAAATAGGCTATACTGTAATCCTATATGGCAGGGGTCTTCAACAGGGGGTCCGCGACCCCTAGGGGGTCCGCGGAGGTACTGAAACGTGGTGTTGAATTCATGTTAAGGTGTATTTAAAGACCTTTCAATTAGTGGGAAAAAATTGCAGCGTGGGGTGGGAAATATAAAAAAGTCTAATCACCCAAGCTACTCGCGACCCACCACCCCCATG
>NW_022605612.1:258086-258666 GCF_008692095.1 Etheostoma spectabile | reverse complement strand
CATCTCGCCATCAGTTTGGGGGTCCTTGGCCTGGAAAACGTTGAAGACCCCTGCTATATGGCACATGCGCACCATTAATTAATTCCGGACTACTAAAAGTGCCTTACATGTGAAAATAGGGGTCCAGGCAGATTAATATCAAAATTCTGACTTTATCTAAACTTCAACATCTCATAGATGTCTGTGGGACTGTATAGCAATGCAAAATTTTGAATAAAAAAATGTAGTGGCACACAAGCCAAATGTCTGCAGGAATTTAAAAGAAACAATTACAGATTTGTGTGTGCGTATGGATAATTCCAACAAGGATACAATGTGACACATGCATTGAGAATAAAACAGACTTTTACAACAAAAAGAAGGAAAAACATATTGAACTATGTGGTCCGTGGTTTAAATATTCCCTCTTGTCCCCAGCTTAGTCTACGTTCCTGTACCTTGTGAAGAGGTTGTAGAGGACGCGCAGTGTTGATTTAAGGTCACAGTTCACTATATCTGGAAAACAGAGAAAGAATAGAGGAGTTATATACACACACACATATATATATATATACACATATATATATATATATATATATAT
>NW_022605612.1:257675-257794 GCF_008692095.1 Etheostoma spectabile | reverse complement strand
CAAATACTAAAATATGTCAGCAAATTAAATAGTGGTGCTGTGAGATTCAAATTTAATAACGTGTATGACTTCCATGAGCTTGAAGGACTGCATCCATGTGGTTTGGCAAGGATTCATAC
>NW_022605612.1:257241-257372 GCF_008692095.1 Etheostoma spectabile | reverse complement strand
TTGGTATTTGAGACTATTGATGTTGCCTTCCACCCTGCAGATCTCTTGCACACCCCCACACTGGATGTAACCTCAGAACATGATTTTTCCGCCACCCAACTTCACTGTTTTCTGGGTGAATCTTGGATCCA